>NW_028318326.1:12385000-12685000 GCF_062004578.1 Staurois parvus
TAAATAAAAAACAAAAATGGAAAAAATGCATACTTCTATAAAAGTTTCCCAATGCAACTGTAGTTCTCACAAAACAAGGGGCCACTGAGAATTTGCACAGGTCTCCCTTGCTAGTGCTAAGGCTGCCAGTCACAACACAGTTCCATGCGCACAGACAGAACAGGCTCAGTCTAGAGCACATGTGTCAAGCACAAGTCCACCAGGCCACAAATCCGGTCCACCAGGCCATTTCATGTGGTCCTCACACCTCTCTTGCAGCTGTGGCACCCTCCTCATCTCCGCCTCCACCTTGTCTCAGCAGTTGGCAGCAGATAGAAGGACAAAACTCCTCCACTAGATCCTGCAGCCATTGAGAAACTCATCTCTGCCCCCCCCACACCCGTCTCAGCAGTCAGCTGCTGAAATCAGGACAGAATGTCTCTCTGTGCTGCTGCAGTACAGCTCTCCACCTCCCTCAGTCCAAGCATTCAGCAGACTCCGGCAGTTGACTCCAGCCCTCCTCTGGTCCTCCTTCAGACCCTGCACTTTTTGTTTCAAAGCTCCGCCCCCAGCTTCTTCCCAGCATCAGCACAAGGTAAAGGGGGTGCACTGTGATATATAGGAGGGTTACAGACTCTTGACTTCTGATGGTGGAGGGGGTGGGGCTTTTAACATCTGATGTGAGGGTGGATAGGGTGCTGTTGACATCTAGTCTTACAGATACAACCAGCCCTTTGAGGGCAACTAAAATGCTGATGCGGCCTGTGATGAATTTGAGTTTGACACTCCTGGTCTAGAGGATGTCTTTTTAGAATTTATTGCTGGGTAACTTGAAACAGAAGGGGATTCAGGGGTTCAGGACACTCCAAAACAATCAATAGGAGGACAAATTTCCCACACAAATCCTTATAGCTGCAGAAGGGAATGGGCATGAGGGAAAGGTGCACATTGTTTTAAACTGCACTCCTGCTTTAATACCTAAGTGTACCTAAATTAAAACAGTAAAAATAGCACTAGGGACATAACTTTCAGTCAAGTAGGAAGTGTCCCTTGTGCTGATTCTGCTTCTTTTAGTTAAAATCTTTCTCCATCCCTAGCCCCACCCACAGCCCCACCGATGTGATCTTCTGTTGTGGCATGGGGCAAAACAACAAAAGGGTTGTCACAGGCTGAATGGAGGAAGGACGGACGATACATATCTCTGTCTGCTTCATTCAGAGATCCTGTATCATTCAAAGAAGCTGTAGTACGGCTCATATGAATGGCTCAGCTAGGCAAAAAATGCTGGCATAGTTGGGCTGTCTTGATGACAGCCTTTGACAGCCTCTTAGTTCTATTAGGCCCTGCCACTCCAGACGATTATGGTGGGGGAGGGGTTAGGAATGGATGAAGATTTCACCTAAAAGAGGAATTAGCACAAGGGACACATCCTACTGACAAAGACATAAAGTAGTACTTTAGATTTCTGGTCTAATAAGTTGAGCCTTATCTAGTGCATGAAAAAACTGAAGATCTACTTCTAGGGCTCTGCCTGGCAAGTCCTTTAAGTGTAAGGTTTCGGACAGTATAGGAGGGCACTGCATTAGGACATTGCATAGGACTGGTAAGTCTTTATGATAGCACCAACAACCTTTAAGAATGCACAGGTCCTGGCTCTGAATAAACTGCATTAGTTGAGTTTTTTATCTAGGGAATTAATCTGATGGCCTTTGATGGGATCGAGAAGGAACTTTTGTTTTCTCAAATGCAAGAATAAATTAGCAGCTGACTCACTATGTTTTTTTTTTTTTGCTTTGTTCTAGATCAGAAATAGTAGAACAGTATTAAATCTACAATAGACTGCAATTGATGGAATTTGTTTTTTCATTTTTAAATATATTGTATTAAAGTTATTGAGATAAGTGGAGGATGGAATATTGCCTACAGCGGGTAAAATAAGTATTGAACAAGTCGCCATTTTTCTAGGTAAATATATTTCTAACAGTGTCATTGGCATGAAATTTTCGCCACATGTTGGTAACAACCCATGCAATCCATACATACAAAGAAACCAAAACAAATAAGTTCAGAAATCAAATTATGTGTAATAAAGTAGAATGACAAAGAGAAAAAGTATTGAACAAATGAAGAAAGGGAGGTGCAAAAAGACATGGAAAGCCAAGACACCAGCTGAAATCTATCAGTAATTAGAAAGCAATCCTGCCCCTTGTCAATGCAAATTAATATAAGCTGGTTCAGTCTCAACTGATGGGCTATGAAAAGGTGTAATTACCAAGGTGTGACATCTCATGATGGGTAAAAAGAAAGAGCTCTCTCAAGATCTTCACAACCTTATTGTTGCAAACATACTGATGGCTTTGGCTACAGAAGGATTTCTAAGCTTCTGAATGGTGCAGTGAGCACTGTTGGGGCCATAATCCGGAGGTGGAAAGAACATAATATCACTATAAACAGGTCACGACAAGGTGCTCCTCGCAAGATTTCTGACAGAGGAGTGAAAAGAATTATAATAGAGTTGTCCAAAAGCCAAGCACCACTTGTGGAGAGCTTCAGAAACACCTGGAATTAGCAGGTACAATTACTTGAAAGAAAACAATAAGTAATCCACTCAATGTCCATGGCCTGTATGCACGCTCACCACGCAAGACTTCATTGCTGAAGAAAAAGTATACTGAAGCTTGTTTAAAGTTTGCTGCACAATATTTATACAAGCCTGTGAAATACTGGGAGAATATAGTCTGGTCAGATGAGACGAAAGTTGAACTTTTTGGATGCCACAATACACACCATGTTTGGAGGTCAAATGGCACTGCACATCACCCCCAAAACATCATATCAACAGTGAAGTTTGGAGGTGGGAACATCATGGTGTGGGGCTATTTTTCAGCATACAGTACTGGCAAACTTTGTGTCCTTGAAGGAAGGATGAATGAAAAAATGTACCAAGACATTCTTGAAAACATCTGCTACCATCTACCAGGATGATGAAGATGAAATGAGGGTGGACATTTCAGCAAGCCAATGATCCCAAACAAAAAGCCAAGGAAACTCTCAACTGGTTTCAAAGAAAGAAAATAAAGCTGCTAGAATTGCCCAGCCAATCACCTGACTTGAGTCCAATAGGAAATCTATGGAAAGAACTAAAGATCAGAGTTCATAGAAGAGGCCTACGGAACCTTCAAGATGTGAAGACTGTTTTTGTGTAAGAATGGGCCAAAATCACACCTTACAATGCATGCAACTATTTTCTCCATACAGAAGGCGTCTTGAAACTGTCATTACCAACAAAATTTCAGTTAGCATGTTCAATACTTTTTCCCTGTGTCATTCCATTTTATTACACATTACTTAATTTCTGAACTTGTTTGTTTTAGTCTCTTTGTATGTATGGATTGCATGGGTTGTTACCGACATGTGGTGAAAATTTTATGTCAATAGCACCTTTAGAAATACATTTACCTAGAGAAATGGTGACGTGTTCAAAACTTATTTTACCCGCTGTAAATGCTGAGTTTTTTAGGGCACATTCTGGTGGCTAAACACTAGGCAACAACTAGCACCTCAGTAACAAGGTCTACTTATTCAAGGTGCTCCCTTTCTCCCCTTGCCTAAAACTCTGGAAGGAAAGTGCAAACAAAAAAAAATTACTTTTCCCCAGATTCCCTCCCACAGTGCATTTTTCTTCTGAACAAATGTCAGAGAATATGGAGTAGACCAAATGTTGCATGAAGATAATCCTTCACTGTGGTGTAGCATCATCTCACTGGATTTAGGCTATACAGCAATCCCAGGGATCTTGTTGGAGGATGTCACCCCCTGCACTATGGAAGTCATAGTATATAAGTATATTCTCGATTCCCCTGCAGGTTCTTTTTTTTTGCACTTACGTACATACAGCGTTTGAGGAAAGGGCATAGGGACCATATTGAAAAGCAGGCCTTGTTTTAAGTGCAAGGTATGCTTTAGGCTGTATGGAAGGGAAAACACTGTGGTTGGAAGTTCAGAGGGAAATTTAAATCTGAATTCCAGGCAGATTAAAAAAAAACAAAAACACCAATTCATGCATATATGTATAACCATCTCAGAGACATATGATATGCTACTTGTGTGTACATGTTTATAATTTTCACAGATTGTTGTTTGCCACTGTAAGCCACTCTTTTCCTAGCAGCCTGCCAACAATGGGTTTTAGACTATCCCAAAATGGCTGTTGCAATATACCTCTAGGCAAGAGGTGTCCAACCTGCGGCCCACGGGCGGACTGTAGCTCAAGATGGCTATGAATGTAGCCCAACACAACATTGCAAACCTACTTAAAAATGTGAATTTTGGGGGGATTTTTTTGTAAAAATGCTTTGATACTTAGTGAACACATGCGGCCAAAGAAAAATGTGACAGTGTCTCCTTACTGGACTTTTATAGGTTTTATCTTCCCAAAGTAAAAAATCCCACTCTTCACAATCACACCTTATTCATGTCATCAGTTTTTGGCAGCACCTATATTTCTGAGCAGCTATTTTCAAGGATGAATCACATAAAGGGCATAATTTGAACCAAAATATCTGATGAGTACCTTGATAATTCTTTGAGAATTGCTCCTATATCCATTGAACCAGATATTGATGCATTAGTTTATCAAAAACAGTGTCAAATATTGCACTGGTTTTATGTTGCCCTGTTTTACTTTTATAATGAAAAAATATTGCAAACAATTAAGTTTTATTACTCAGATGGGCACATTATCTATAGAAGTGATTATTAATTTGTAATCTGCCCGACATTTTCTGCTCATCAGCTATGCCTATTGTTAGTGTATTTTATGTGTAGTCCAAAACAATTCCTTTTCTTCCAGTGTGGCCCAGGAAAGGCAAAACATTGGACACCCCTGCTCTAAGGGATAGCTAGAGAAAAGAGAAACACATATGCAGCTTTCTGCAACACAGTCAGGGAAAAGAGCGATCAAGGTGAGAACATTCTGGAAAAAGCCACCTAAGAGACATCCTACTGGGCTCTTCTGGTCAGATTCATGTTATTCAGTACTTAGAGGACAGCTCAGAGAAAATGTAGATCCTACCTACTTTTCTGTCTATCTAACACATGGGTGTCAAACTGGGACCCTCCAGCTGTTGCAAAACTACAAGTCCCACCATGCCTCTGCATTTGGGAGTCATGCTTGTAACAGTCAATCTTGCAATGCCTCATGGGACTTGTAGTTTGGCAACAGCTGGAGGGCCGCCAGTTTTACAGGACTGAGGAAGGCTGACTGCTGGATTGTAAGTGCCACATGGTTTTCACAAGCAAGCTCCTTGTGTTACAATGACTGACCATCAGATTTATAAAATTGCATTTCTTTGCCTGCAACACAGTACTACTATATCTTCAGCTATCTGTTCATTTCATCAGGAGCTAATGTAGTAAACTGTATTGCATGGTCAAGGAAAGACTGTCAGCTACTTACAATGAAAAAAGACAGACAAGTGCCTAAAACTGCCCATACATTGAAAGAATTTTGGCCGATTCAGTGGAATTGTCTGAAATTCTACCAGTGGGTGGCCCTGCCGGCACAACAAGGTTGACTTTTGTTAAAGGAACTGGGCCATAGAATTGCTTGACAAACTGCTGCAGGCACTGTGCGGGTATTCTGACAGCCAGAGCTTGCAGAATACAATAGAGAGGGAGGATTCATCCATGCAAGCTGTTTATATGGATGATAGAATCTGCAGGCTGAACAAAAGAAATCTATTAGTGCATGACCAGCTTAGTTTCTGTTGGATAAAATGAACCAATTGAGAAAAGATCTTACTTTTAACCATCTTAAAGAGATTGTACACCTGTTATTTCATTCAGTAGGGTTGATTTCTAAAGGCAAAGTGCAGTTGTTCCAGAGCTTAGTAAATGAGGGGAAACTCTGCTGACTTCTATCATCCAATCATGAGCAAGCAAACATGCTGTTTTATTTTTTATTTTCCTTGCATGTGATTGGGTATTCTTTGTAAAGTGAAGGTTTACCTCATTCACTAAGCTCTGGAGCAACTGTACTTGAAGAGTGTGCACTGGCCATTTGCCTTTAGTAAATCAACCCCACTGTGTAGCATCTCAAAGAGACAGTGCATTGGTTACTACATTGTTACTTGGAAAAAGGAATTTGTTATTGCACAGTTGTCTAGGGCCCCAATACAACCTTGTAAGATGACCAATGGACACATTTGGGACTTTTATTACAGTTAGCTTAGCTAGATAAGGGAAAGTGAACTTTTATATTTCACTTGTTGCTGTTTTAGTGCCAATAGTTTAATTTAACTTGTGATAATTGAACTTGTTGCTCTGTTTTCTTTAACTATCTACCTCGTTAGGTTGTGGCTGCCGCTGAATAAAGTCGCCCATCATGTACAAAAGTTTAATTCACTGTGTCATGGTGTTTTAAGGGTGTTACCAGACTCAGGTATGGGTTGTACCTACATACTTATCAAAACCAACACTTGTGGGTGTGCTGTACATTAAAAAAAAACATAAAGTACATTTCTAAAATGAGGGATGAGCTCATCAGTGTTCTGCTTGTCCACTATGCAATCACTGGCTGGAGGAGGGAACAAGACCTAGTTATTACTTAAAGCAGAGTTCCACCTGAAAAAAAAAATAAAAGTCATCAGCTACAAGAACTGTAGCTGCTGACTTTTAAAATACAGACACTTACCTGTCCCTCGGCCCAGCGGTTTCCTCACCACCACTGGTTTCACCAGTTGTATTCTCTCCCTGGTGCCCGCATCTTCAGTGTGTGGCTTCACAGCCGGGTGCCAATTGCGCATGTATGAGAAGCGCTGCGCTTTGTGAATGACCTCATAGTCTTCTGGGACCTGTCACGTGTACCAGAAGACTACGGGTAGGGAGGGGGGGAGGACAACTTCTGCTTCCGATAGCCTAGGTGATTGCAGTGGAAGTGGGAACCTGTCAAATTCAGGTACCCACTCCCCAAAGGTGCCAATCCTTAATGGGGAGCGGGGGACAAAGGCTTAAAGCAGAACTTTTGGGTGGAGCTCCGCTTTAAATTCTTAAAAGTTATATCAAGACAAAAAAAAACTTATGCATTAGATATCAGCAATGCAAGCACATTTCTCAGTGTATTATCACTTTCAAGACCCTGCAAGTACAGGGAAACACATTATGATAATCCAGAAATGCACTCAGCTCCAAAGTCCTGTTGTGGGCTTACAACACAGGTTCTTTGTGGATTAATTTTGTCAGCACGGCCCAGTGTCTTTTGCTAACCTAATCAACCACTCCTGCTCTCAAATCTCCACAACATATAGGCTAATAATTCTGTAGTCCAGGACAAGAAGTAGGAGAGCGTTTGAGAAAATACTGGAAATGTAGAGAGGACACAAGACAGCTATACATTTCTGACTACAGGTGTTTTTTGTACTTATCAAGCAGATATGTCAAAATGCTTCCAATGGTATATTAAACAGACCAAAAGAGAGAAAATAACAGAAGTTGAATATTAGGGTTTACATACACTTTAAAGTGGTTCTACAGGCTGAAGGTTTTTGACCTTCGGCTCTCTGGGGACTCTCCGATCTCTGGGGACTCTACCTCCTCATTGGCTGAGACAGCAATGGGAGCCATTGGCTCCTGCTGCTATTAATCATAGCCAGTGAGCCTCATAGCCAGTGAGCCAATGAGGAGAGAGAGAGGCAGGGCCAAGCTGCTGCTCTGTGTGTGAATGGACACGCAGAGCAGTGGCTTGGCTATAGCAAGCTGTTTGATGTGGGGGCACTTGGCAGGAGGCAGGGACCAGGAGCGCCAGTGAAGGACTCAAGAAGAGGATGAAATGGGGCTGCTCAGTGCAAAACCAATGCACAGAGCAGGTAAATATGACATATTTGTTTAAAAAAAAAACAAAAAAAAAAAAACTTGCCTTTAATTTCACTTTAACTGCAGAAAAGTAGATCTTGGCAAGAAATAGATATACCCAAACTTTGGCAGATACAGTCGGTCTCATATACAGTCAGGTCCATAAATATTGGGACATCGACACAATTCTAACATTTTTGGCTCTATACACCACCACGATGGATTTGAAATGAAACAAACAAGATGTGCTTTAACTGCAGACTGTCTGCTTTAATTTGAGGGTATTTACATCCAAATCAGGTGAACGGTGTAGGAATTACAACAGTTTGCATATGTGCCTCCCACTTGTTAAGGGACCAAAAGTAATGGGACAGAATAATAATCATAAATCAAACTATCACTTTTTAATACTTGATTGCAAATCCTTTGCAGTCAATTACAGCCTGAAGTCTGGAGCGCATAGACATCACCAGACGCTGGGTTTCATCCCTGGTGATGCTCTGCCAGGCCTCTACTGCAACTGTCTACAGTTCCTGCTTGTTCTTGGGGCATTTTCCCTTCAGTTTTGTCTTCAGCAAGTGAAATACATGCTCAATCGGATTCAGGTCAGGTGATTGACTTGGCCATTGCATAACATTCCACTTCTTTCCCTTAAAAAACTCTTTGGTTGCTTTTGCAGTATGCTTTGGGTCATTGTCCATCTGCACTGTGAAGCGGCATCCAAGGAGTTCTGAAGCATTTGGCTGAATATGAGCAGATAATATTGCCCGAAACACTTCAGAATTCATCCTGCTGCTTTTGTCAGCAGTCACATCATCAATAAATACAAGAGAACCAGTTCCATTGGCAGCCATACGTGCCCACGCCATGACACTACCACCACCATGCTTCACTGATGAGGTGGTAAGCTTAGGATCATGAGCAGTTCCTTTCCTTCTCCATACTCTTCTCTTCCCATCACTCTAGTACAAGTTGATCTTGGTCTCATCTGTCCATAGGATGTTGTTCCAGAACTGTGAAGGCTTTTTTAGATGTCGTTTGGCAAACTCTAATCTGGCCTTCCTGTTTTTGAGGCTCACCAATGGTTTACATCTTGTGGTGAACCCTCTGTATTCACTCTGGTGAAATATTCTCTTGATTGTTGACTTTGACACACATACACCTACCTCCTGGAGAGTGTTCCTTATCTGGCCAACTGTTGTGAAGGCTGTTTTCTTCACGAGGGAAAGAATTATTCGGTCATCCACCACAGTTGTTTTCCGTGGTCTTCCGGGTCTTTTGGCGTTGCTGAGCTCACCGGTGCGTTCCTTCTTTTTAAGAATGTTCCAAACAGTTGTTTTGGCCACGCCTAATGTTTTTGCTATCAATCTGATGGGTTTGTTTTTTCAGCCTAATGATGGCTTGCTTCACTGATAGTGACAGCTCTTGGGATCTCATCTTGAGAGTTGACAGCAACAGATTATAAATGCAAATAGCACACTTGAAATGAACTCTGGACCTTTTATCTACTCGTTGTAATTGGGATAATGAGGGAATAACACACACCTGGCCATGGAACAGCTGAGAAGCCAATTGTCCCATTACTTTTGGTCCCTTATCAAGTGGGAGGCACATATACAAAGTTTTGTAATTCCTACACCGTTCACCTGATTTGGATGTAAATACCCTCAAATTAAAGCTGACGGTCTGCAGTTAAAGCACAACTTGTTTGTTTCATTTCAAATCCATTGTGGTGGTGTATAGAGCCAAAAATGTTAGAATTGTGTCGATGTCCCAATATTTATGGACCTGACTGTATGCATCCTGTGTGTATATTTAGTGAGTGTGTATACTAAATATATATAATAAGAAGTATTGAACACGTCACCATTTTTCTTGGTAAATATATTTCTAAAGGTGCTATTGACATGAAATTTTCACATGTCAGTAACAACCCATGCAATCCATACATACAGAGAAACCAAAACAAATAAGTTCAGAAATTAGTTTATGTGTCATAAAATGGAATGACACAGGGAAAAAGTATTGAACACGCTAACTCAAATTTATTTAATACTTCATACAAAATCCTTTTTTGGTAATGACAACTCCAAGATGCCTCCTGTAAGGAGAAATTAGTCGCATGCATTGCTCAGGTGTGATTTTGGCCCATTTTTCCACACAGTCTTCAAATCTTGAAGGTTCCGTGGGCCTCTTCTATGAACTCTGATCTTTAGTGGTGGGTTATTCTAGCAGCTTTATTTTCTTTCTTTGAAACCAATTGAGAGTTTCCTTGGCTTTGTGTTTGGGATCATTGGCTTGCTGACATGTCCACCCTCATTTCATCTTCATCATCCTGGTAGATGGTAGCAGATTTTTATCAAGAATGTCTTGGTACATTTTTCTATTTATCCTCCCTTCAATGACATGAAGTTTGCCAGTACTCTGCTGAAAAACAGACCCACACCATGATGTTCCTACCTCCATACCGCACTGTTGGTATGGTATTTTTGGGGTCATGTGCAATGCCAATTGACCTCTAAACATTGTGTGTATTATGGCATCCAAAGAGGATGTCTTTTTGAAGGTCTCCACAAGTGGTCCATTGCTCTTGGATAACTCTTTTATAATTTTTTTCACTCCTCTGTCAGAAATCTTGAGAGGAGCACCTGGTCATGGCCTGTTTACGGTGAAATGATGTTCTTTCCACTTCCAGATTATGGCCCCAGCAGTGCTCACCGGGGCATTCAGAAGTTTAGAAAGCCTTCTGTAACCAATGCCACCAATATGTTTTGCAACAATAAGAATGTGAAGGTCTTGAGAGAGCTCTTTGTTTTTACCCATCATGAGATTTTTACACCTTGGTAATGAGACATCTTTTTATAGGTCATCAGTTGAGACTGAACCAGCTGATATTAATTTCCACTGGCAAGAGGCAGGATAGCTTTCTAATTACTGATAGGTTTACAGCTGGTGTCTTGGTTTCCATGCCTTTTTTGCACCGCTTCACGTGCTCAATAATTTTTCCCTGTGTCATTCCATTTTATTACACATAACTTATTTTTGAACTTATTTGTTTTGGTTTCTTTGTATGTATAGATTGCATGGATTGTTACCAACATGTGGTGAAATTTTCATGTCAATAGCACCTTTAGAAATATATTTACTGGTGACCCGAACAATACTTATTTTACCCACTGTATGTATGTGGGGCAAAAAAGTATTTAGTCAGCCACCAATTGTGCAAGTTCTCCTACTTAAAAAGATGAGAGAGGCCTGTAATTGGCATCATAGGTAGACCTCAACTATGAGAGACAAAATGAGAAAAAAAATCCAGACAATCACATTGGCTGATTTGGAAAGAATTTATTTGCAAATTATGGTGGAAAATAAGTATTTGGTCAATATCAAAAGTTCATCTCAATACTTTGTTATATATCCTTTGTTGGCAATGACAGAGGTCAAACGTTTCCTGTAAGTCTTCACAAGGTTGGCACACACTGTTGCTGGTATGTTGGCCCATTCCTCCATGCAGATCTCCTCTAGAACAGTGATGTTTTGGGGCTGTCGCTGGGCAACACGGACTTTCAACTCCCTCCAAAGGTTTTCTATGGGGTTGAGATCTGGAGACTGGCTAGGCCACTCCAGGACCTTGAAATGCTTCTTACGAAGCCATTCCTTCGTTGCCCGGGCAGTATGTTTGAGATCATTGTCTTGTTGGAAGACCCATCCACGTTTCATCTTCAATGCCCTTGCTGATGGAAGGAGGTTTGCACTCAAAATCTCACGATACATGGCCCCATTCATTCTGTCCTGTACATGGATCAGTCATCCTGGTCCCTTTGCGGAGAAACAGCCCCAAAGCATGATGTTGCCACCCCCATGCTTCACAGTAGGTATGGTGTTCTTTGGATGCAACTCAGCATTCTCTCTCCTCCAAACACAACGAGTTGTGTTTCTACCAAACAGTTCTATTTTGGTTTCATCTGACCATATGACATTCTCCCAATCCTCTTCTGGATCATCCAAATGCTCTGTAACAAACTTCAGACGGGCCTGGACATGTACTGGCTTAAGCAGGGGGACACGTCTGGCACTGCAGGATCTGAGTCCCTGGCGGCGTAGTGTGTTACTGATGGTAGCCTTTGTTACGTTGGTCCCAGCTCTCTGCAGGTCATTCAGTAGGTACCCCCGTGTGGTCCTGGGATTTTTGCTCACCGTTCTTGTGATCATATTTACCCCACGGGATGAGATCTTGTGTGGAGCCCCAGATCGAGGGAGATTATCAGTGGTCTTGTATGTCTTCCATTTTCTAATTATTGCTCCCACAGTTGATTTGTTCACACCAAGCTGCTTGCCTATTGCAGATTCAGTCTTCCCAGCCTGGTGCAGGTATACAATTTTGTTTCTGGTGTTCTTCGACAGCTCTTTGGTCTTCACCATAGTGGAGTTTGGAGTATGACTGTTTGAGGTTGTGGAAAGGTGTCTTTTATACTGATAACAAGTTCAAACAGGTGCCATTGATACAGGTAATGAGTGCAGGACAGAGGAGCCTCTTAACCTCTTGCCGTCCACCTGCTGTTTATAAACGGCAGTGCGGTGGCAGTCCAGGGGCGGGTTGCCGTTCCTAAAGCCTTTTCTAGCTGTGCGCGCTCCCTGGGAGCGCGCACCACCGCGATCTGGTGCCCGCTGTGTCCTCCGGACACAGTGAAACACCGATCGTCGGACGGGACCTCTGTACGAGGTCCCGATCATGTGATCACTGATTGGCGAATCAGTGATCACATGCAAAGTAGTAAGCAAGATGTCACTTGTGACATCATTGCTTACTACGTGTGAAATCTGTGAATGATCACAGAGGTCACATGGTACAAGGCTATTCACAACAGCCTTGTACCATGTGACAAGCTGTGACCAATCACAGCTCACTCAGTACTTCTCAATGACTGCAAGAATGCAGACAGAGAGAAAGAGAAATGATTGCTTTTACATCCTATATGGGTGTAAAAGCAATCAGTGTAAAAAAAAAAAAAAAAAATCTTCATCACCCCCCACAGGTAGTACAGTGTCACCATGGTGACACTGTACTGCTAGGGGGACAGTATGTAAAAAAAATAAAAATATAAAAAAAATTAAATAAAAATGTAAAAATAAATGTTTAAAAATTATAATTTTTGGTTATAAACTAATTTGGATTTTTTTTTTACTAAAAAAATAACGGAATCAATTTTGACCAAGATTTATGATGAAATATTATTTATTTGCAAAATTTTATAAAAAAAAACACTTTTTTTCAAAATTTTTGGACATTTTCATTTACATAGTAAAAAAACTAAAAATCCCAGCGGTGAATAAATACCACCAAAATAAAGCTTTATCTGTCTCAAAAAAATGGTAAAAACTTCATATGGGTACAGTATTGCATGACCGCGCAATTGTCATTCAAAGTGTGATAGCGCTGAAAGCTG
Source organism: Staurois parvus (assembly GCF_062004578.1). NCBI lineage: Eukaryota > Metazoa > Chordata > Amphibia > Anura > Ranidae > Staurois > Staurois parvus. The sequence continues at coordinate 12,398,278 of NW_028318326.1, forward strand.
AAAATTGCCCTGGACAGGAAGGGGGTAAAAGTGTCCGGACAGGAAGTGGTTAAAGAAGAAGGTACAGGTCTGTGAGAGCCAGAAATCTTGCTTGTTTGTAGGTGACCAAATACTTATTTTCCACCATAATTTGCAAATAAATTCTTTCCAAATCAGCCAATGGGATTGTCTGGATTATTTTTCTAATTTTGTCTCATTTTGTCATAGTTGAGGTCTACCTATGATGCCAATTACAGGCCTCTCTCATCTTTTTAAGTGGGAGAACTTGCACAATTGGTGGCTGACTAAATACTTTTTTGCCCCACTGTATATATATATATATATATTTATTTATTCTGTAAACACACTCACCGGCCTCTTAATTAGGTTCAATTGTTTGGTAACACAAATTGCTAATCAGCCAATCACATAGCAGCAAGTCAATCCATTTAAGCATGAAGACGTGGTAAAGACAACTTGCTGTTCAAACCAAGCATCAAAATAAGGAAGAAAGGGTATTTAAGTGACAATGAACGTGGCATGGTTGTTGGTGCCAGATGCTCTGGTCTAAGTATTTAAAAAACTGTTGATCTACTGGGATTTTTACGCACAACCATCTGTAGGGTTTACAGAGAATGGCCTGAGAAAGAGAAAATATCCAGTGAGCGGCAGTTATGTGAACAAAAATGCCTTTTTGATGTCAGAGGTCAGAGGAGAATTGGCAAACTGGTTCGAGATGATAGAAAGGCAGCAGTAACTCAAATAACCACTTTTTACAACCAAGGTATGCAGAAAACCATCTCTAAATGCACAACCTGGAGCAGATGGGCTACAGCGGGTGCCACTCCTTTCAGCTAAGAACAGGCAACAGAGGCTACAATTTGCGCAGGCTCAAAAAAATCGGACAATAGAGGATTGGAAAAACATTGCCTAGTCTGATGAGTCTCGATTTGAGCTGTGACATTCAGATGGTAGGGTCAGAATTTCGCATAAACAACATGAAAGCATGATCCATCCTGCCTGGTATCAACAGTTCACACTGGTGGTGGTGTAATGGTGCAGGGGATATTTTCTTGGCACACTTTGGGCCCCTTAGTACCAATTTAGCATTGTTTAAACACCACAGACTACCTGAGTATTGTTGCTGACATTGTCCATCCCTTTATGACTACAGTGTACCCATCTTTTGATGGCTACTTCCAGCAGGATAATGCACCATGTCACAAAGATCAAATAATCTCATACTGTTTTCCTGAACATGACAGTGAGTTCACTGTACTCCAATGGCCTCCTTAGTCACCAGATCTCAATCCAATAGAGCACCTTTGGGATGTGGTGGAATGGGAGATTTGCATCATGGATGTGCAGCCAACAAATCTGCAGCAACTGCGTGATACTATCATGTCAATATGGACCAAAATCTCTGAGGAATGTTTCCAAGAACTTGTTGAATCTATGCCACAAAGAATTAAGGCAGTTCTGAAGGAAAAAGGGTGCCTAACAAAGTGAACGGTGAGTTTTTGTGTGTTGGGTGGAATGGCAAACACAGACAAGAACATTAATAGACTGACTTTAAAAAGGCCAAGAATGTCAACTGGATCAGAAACATCATAAAATAAATACTGCTACACATTTTTTCATAAAAGAGATCTATATAAAAGTGAAGTCAGCAGTTAACATTATTTTTGAGTGCACTTTTATGACAACAGGACTGGCCGGGACATCAACCTCACCAAAAAAAGAGAAATATTAGGGACATAGCTGTACAGGCTAAATCTCTACTCATGCCAAAGAGTACAAGTGGGACATGTAGGATTATACAACCTGTGCACCCCAGCTTGGATGAAAAATCCCATTAATAGTAGCTCTGGGGACATAGATGATGACCCTTAATCTCCTTACTGATCCACTTTATCTGCTTCCATGCATATTATTGGCAAGTGCTACAAAGTGCAGCCTTTTCAGCTCTTAAAAGGGTTAAATTGCATTGAACAAGTAACATATCAAAAAGTATTTTTTTAAACTAGCTCCTTTAAACCCGTATTTTTATGAACTGGAAGTCTCAGGGCACATCTTGCTCTATCCCCCCTTATCCCCCGCCCTTCCCCCGTGCTTCATTTGTATCAGCAAAAAGCTATAGGAAGGTACTAATCTGCTTAACATTTCTAAGTATATCATCCAGCGGATTTTGTTATTTTTTTCTATCTTACATATGCTCTACAGAGTTACTGGCAAAAAACTGTACATTTTCTTCATTTCATCCTTTCAACATCAAATGGTAAGCAGCAAAAATTGGATCAAACTTCAAAGCCGGCGCTGTGCTCCAAGTCACAGAGAGACTCCTCCGTTTCACATATTGAATTCGAGCAGGATATCAAAGTGCTACCAAAGAACCTCAGGTCTTTACTAAAATAGAGGCTGTAACATCTGCAGCTAAGCGGAGAGCACAGACACACCACCTCGGGGAGCAGCGAGCGTTTTATTCTCCGCAGCGTATTTCCAGCCTTTTGATGCTCTCTTTTCACTGTACCTCCCTGTCTTTCTACAGAACTCCGGTTCTTAGCAAGCTAGGGCTTTTGTCTCAGAGACTTCAAAACATAACTAACGGTTTCATGTTCACATGGTTCAGCCAAAGAGCCGTGAACACAGCACAGAACATTAGACGCAGGAATGTTAAGTAACAATGTAGAGTTACTTCAGAGACTTTGTGTAAAACTACCTGCCCTGACTCCTTGTCCCGGTGGTTGGGCTCTGTGAAATGGCTTGGGACACAGTTCTCTTGCCTGAAATTGTAACCAGAGAAAAAGATTAGAAAAAAATGAGCATTAAAATACAATTATACAGTTAAAGGTACATACAAGTCAAACTTTACATAACAGAAGGCACTCAACTGAAAATCCCTGTGGTTTCCAGTAACTTGGTCATTTTGGAACTCCCTGTTATTGAGCCTACCATAATAAGGGCCATGGAGTCCAAATTCCTAATTCCAACTATCTTCCCTTTCTTCTTCATGTCACAAACTGCCTTATTCAGTTATATACTTGTCTGAACATTAAAGAGTATCTAAACCAGCCTTTCTCAACCTTTTCAACTCAGGGGAACCCTTGAAAAAATCTTCTGAGCTTGTGGAACCCCTGCTAAAAATTACTATATCTGCAACTCATGATATGTTAGTGTGATGGTCAGTGCAAAGAATGTGCCTTACACTTGTGATCATTGGGAAGAATTCCCCCCTAACAGCAAGCTAAAAAGATAAGTGGTGTCAGTGGGAACTTATCCGAGAGGCAGAAATTGCGCATTGCTCAAGGAACTCCTAGCAACATCTGGAGGCACCCGGATGTAAACCCAAAAGCAAACATTTTAAATGTTTCAGCTTACCAGTCTTCAGATAAGATGGTTGCATTAATTACATTTTTTGAGGCAGAAAGGAAGATATAGCTGACCATACACCAGTAAAATTTAGTACACAAATGTTCATTTTCAGAACGCTCATTTGATTTTCTAATGATTAATGGGGTCAAATCAATGTTCATTTTCTACCGTGGTGAGGATAAAATCCAAAGCAGCAACATTTTTTCTCAAGCAAATTAAATTCTAACTGTGAATGTGGTTTTCGTTCAGAAAAAATGTACATCTTGTAATGAATACTGTTTAATATGTTTGGGATTCCATTCACATAGAAGGTCTGGATGAAATTTGAAGGGCTTTCAAATGAAACTAGTTTACTCAATGATGGCAAGAAGGAATGCGCTGATGGTTTTCTACAGAAGGGTGAATGAAAATGTAACCATGTATGGCCAGCTTAACACTTTCAGCTCACAGGCTGAGACAAAGACTGCATCTCCCCTAACAGGCTTTTCCTCACTTACTGAGAATGGTCTTACCCTAATAAGGGGACATTAATGCAGCTACCACTTCTAAAAACTGGTAAACTGCAATATATTAAATTGTTGTCCTTTGGCTTAATTATTCTTCATCCTTTTAGGCCTCCATAGCAGTCTTCTACTATGAGATGAAGATCTTAGAGGGGCATGTTTAATAACAAAGGCAGACCCTATGTTACCATTGTATACTGCAGCGGCATAGGTTTCAGAGGATGGAACTATAGTGTGTATGGGGATGGGGGGGCACAGGCAGGTGACACCCATAAATGCTGGATGCTGAAAATTTTGTTGCAAGATATAGCTTTGCAAGACAACCAAGGTCAGACTTGGACAGAGAGGTAAGTATTAAACAGGAAGCTGTGCCCAACAAAGGCACAGAGGGCAAAGGTAAGTCAGCAGTATTGTCTCTGGTTTCCTTGCAGACAATATTTCCCCAATATTAATTTACTAGGATTTTGCATCCTTATGATAGAACCTCCATGGAAGGAGAACATTCAACAGCACAATAGTGTTATAACTAAATCTTGCTGTAAATCTCCTGGACTAGCAGTCAGAGGCAGAAGTGCCTTATTATGAGGTTGTAAGCACATGGGTGCCTAGGCACAAACTCATACCAGGAAGTGTACTGCTAACTTCCAGGAACATTTTAAAACAACTGGTAAATTTTTCAGGGTAATGCTTAGCTCTATTCTAATTTAAGAGTTTTCTTTTGCAGAAAGAGTCGCTTTAGAGGGTCATTTTCATACATCTGTTACCTGGCAGAGCTCAGGCTTCCATCCAGTGCTGGACGTTTCTGACTCCTGAAAGCAGTTCTAGTCCTTGTGTGGGTGTGCAATTGTGCCCACTACTGCAGATGTCTCTTCTGCCCCCAGTACAACGCTCGTGTGTTAATTTTTAATTTAAAAACTTTTATGTAATCTTACTACTAAATACTATAATGTGAAATCTTTCTGTCTGCAAGAGATCTCTATGTGTTTTACAGCCTTTACACTGATACACTGATAAAAAAAAAAAAAAAAGAAGAAAGAAAAATAGATTTTACGCTGAAAATGGATAAAACCAAAATTCTATATTAATAAATGTAGTTACCAATTATCACTTATTAACTAGACTTACCACTGTGTATAGTAATTACTGGTGCTTGCACTGTCTGATACATTTTTGGAGAGAGGTAAAGCATTGCTATTTTTCAGGACAATGTAATTCCTCCTTGCAATATATCCCTTGAAAGCTATAGGAAGGAAGCAAAAAGTGAGAATTAAATGTCACTGTGTTAGAAACTATTTACCCTTCAATACAGCTAATAAGTACAACATATGTACATATAGAAAAAGTATAACATTACTTTTATTTGTGCTTTTTTTTAAAGCTGAATTTGGCAGATATAAAATATGCAATTTAATGCAGAAGTGTATTTATTAATATTTCCTTAAAGTGATTGTAAAGGCTAAGATTTTTATTTAAATAACAAACATTTTATACTTACCTGTTCTGTGCAATGGTATTGCATTGAGCGGCCCTGAAATTCCTCTTCCAGGTTCCCCTGCCAGCACTCTTGGCTCCTCCTTTTCTCTGTTTGCTACCATAGGAAGTCACTTCCTATGGGGGCACACGTGCTCCAAAGCCTGGCTGTGTGTGTTCATGGACACACACAGAGTGGTTCGGCCCAGCCCCCCCATCACTGCTCACAGGATTTGAGTGAGAGCAGCAGGAACTAATGGATGTAATGAGGACTGCTTACCATTTGATGTAAGTATGGGGGGGGGGGGGGGTGAAGGAGTGATACAAACACTGGGACATTTTTTACCTTTTTGCAGGGAATGCATAAAAGTAAACATTTGCTGGGTTTAGAACCTCTTTAAATATATTATTTATTGGTACATTGTAAATACAAGGTCCAGCAATCAACTATGGATTAGCAAAAATTTCAAATTATACAGATTGGAACTGATGCAGTGGTGCTGTGATGTGCGGGGGCACTGATGTGAGAGCTCTGATGTGCTGGGGCACTAATGCGAGCACTTTGATGTATGGGGAAACTGATGCAGGGGCTCTGATGTGCAAGGGGACAGATGCGGGGGCTCTCATTTGCGAGGATCTGATGTGCGGGGATTCTGATGTGCAGGGGCACTGATGCAGGGGCTCTGTTGTGTGGGGACTATGGTGTGCAGGGGCTCTGATGTGTGGGGCAGTAATGTGGGGGCTCTGATCTGCAGGACACTGATGCGGGAGATCTGATGTGCGGAACACTGATGTGCTGGGGCTCTGATATGCGGGGACTATGATGTGCAGAGACTCTGATATGGGGGCTCTGATGTGGGGGTGGGGGCACTGAAATGAGGGATCTGATGTAGGGGTCACTGATATGGGGACTCTGATGTGGGAGACTCTGAAGAGGAGTCACTAATGTAGGGGGCTCTAATGAGGTTAAATACTTGTGGGGGACCAGAACAAATTAGGAGGGGGAAGAGTCCCCCCATCCGGGGGGGGGGGGGGGCGGGTCGGCCAACCGTTTGGTCATTGCCTTACAATCAGGGCTCTCAGATTAGTTTCAAATAGGCTTTCCATGGGGACCAAATTTTTATGAATTTCTTATATTTATCCGATGTAATAGTCATTCATTTTTCATTGATCATTGTGCCGTTAACTATGTTTTATCCTCTTGGAAGGGTGTATGACTGGGCTATGGTTTGTCTGCACTGAATACTGCATAAAACCAGTAATTGTTGCAGCATTATGTTTGATGTCATGGATTGGATATTTCTGCAGGTTGCAATTCAGAACAGTGTGCATTAAAGTGAAAGTTCAGTCAAAATCTAATGAACACTAAACCTACTCCCACCCCCATTCTAAGCCTATCCTATCTAACCCTGTAATGAGAGAGTCTGTATACTTATCTGGACAAATTTCTGTCCAGTCTTCATCTGAAAAGGTTATATATAGTTCTCTTCCCAGCACAACATACAATATAATGCGCTTTGAGCGGTATCTTAGAAGAGCGTATAGATACTTATATGAGGGAAATAGTCCAGAAGAATTAGGGGAAACTCAGCATTTACTCCCAAAGCCAGTAATGACTAGTGGAGCTTCAGTATTAGGCAAAAGAGAAGCAGTATTATGATGTAACTATATATCAGACAAATTCCCGATAGTGGAAGCACCTCCAGGTGCTTTGTGTTTTTCTCAAAAGTAATCAAAGGATTTAATATCCTCAGTGGTTAGGAGGGAATAAACATCAGTAAATCCCGTCTGAATCAACCGTCAAAATTTATTTGGAATCTCCTCTCCAGGTGGAAACATCTCACCAAAGGTGGGGCATTTTGCCAAGCTTAACAAGGGTAAATGGGCCTCCAGAATGTTTTATAAAGTTACATACCTTGAGCAATTGCTTTAGAGAAGGGCTTAATGATGATGGCTTTAAATAAGGCAGAAGCTAAATTAAGTAGAAAATCGCAGTAGACGTGTTGCATCAAGTAGTACCCAAATAGGGACTTCCAACTGCGCATGCAGGAGGGCCAGTGGAGCTATTTGGGTTAATAAGCACTCCTAAGCCCCCCATTAGGTTTATTTCAGAAAAGAATAGCTATGTTAACCCTGGTATGGACCAAACCCCATATAAACTATGATACTTTGGTTTTGAATATTCGAAGACCACGCTAGGGATAAGAATGGCTCTCATCCAAAAGAAGTAAATTAGATTTAGGAGAAATACCATTTTGATACCATTTAATCCACCAAGCCAAGAGATTCGATATTAGTTCCAGGAACATAAGAGAGCAGTAAGATTACAAATGAGAGGGGAATAATTTGCTTGATATAATGAAGTACAATTTGAATGTAAATGGATCCCGAGATAGGGAAGCTGCATAGTCATTATGAAAGGAAAGTTGTGTTTCTGATTGCCAAGGTTGTGGGATGCTAGGTGACATCCATAGCAAATGACTTTTGTAGTAAGCATGGGGTGAAGTGAGAATAAAGCAACATTTTGTTTTTATTCCCACTTGCTATAATCCTTTGATATCCTTAGCTAAGGGTTCTAATGCTGAGACAAATAAAATGGGAATAGAGGGCATCCTTGTCATATCCTTCCGTGAGTAGGGAAAGAAGAAGATTGTACCTTGCAATAGCATATGGAATCAGAGAGAGCAGTGTATAAGGCTGTTATCCAGTTTAAAAAAAATGCTCTCTGAATCCCCATTTTTGTAAAGTGAATTACATATATTGTCAAGAGAGAGCATAAAATGCTTTTTCTACGTCAACAGAAAGAAGCGATTACAAAAGTAATCTGTCTCCTACTATGAGGATATCAGTGAGTTTTAACAGTGTCACCAGAGCCAGCTACAGTTTCCCAGATCACTAGTCACATCATTAAAGTGTCACTAAATCAGTGCAGCCAACCACAATGTCCATGATCACTAGCCACACCAGTCCCAGTGTCATCAGTACAGCCAGCAACACTGTCCCTGATCACTAGCGGCACCAGTCACAGTGTCACCAGACCAGTGCAGGCCAGCAACAGTGTTCCTGATTTATACCACACCAGTGTAAATCAGCAACAGTGTTCCTAATCGCTGCCACACCAGTTCTAGGGTTGCCAGACCATTGCAGCCAACAACAGTATCCCTGATTGCAACCACACCAGTCTGAGTGTCACCACAAACGTGTAAGCCAGCAATAGCGCCCTGATAGCTAGCCAAACCAAGGCCAGTGTTAGCTAGCATGAGTGACCTTACACACATAGGACTTCACATTATATGCTTTGATTGTAACATTAGGTCTTTTTTGAACACAGGGCTTTCATTTTATAATACAGTTGCAAGAAAACGTATGTGAACCCCTTGGGATTACGTGGAGTTTTGCATGAATTGGGCATAAAATGTGCTCTGAATGTCATCTAAGTCACAACAATAGAAGAACACAGTCTGCTGAACATAATACTACACAAACATTAGATGTTGCCATGGTTTAATTGCACATAAGATGTAAACATTCACAGTGCAGGGAGGAAAAAGTATGTGAGGCCCTAGCTTAATGACTTCTCCCAGAGCTAATTGGAGCCAGGAGTGAGCCAACCTTGACTCCAATCAGTGTGATGATATTGGATGTGTTGCTGACAGCTGTCCTGCCCTTAAAAAACACACACCTGTTTTGGGTTTACTGGTTTCAAGAAGCACTGTCTGATGTGAACCATGCCTCGCAGAAAAGAGCTCCCAGAAGACCTACGATCAAGAATTGTTGACTTGCATGAAGCTGGAAAGGGTTACAAAAGTATCTCCAAAAGCCTTGATGTTCATGTGTCCACGGTAAGACAGACTGTCTACAAATTTTTATTGCAACACCTGATTGTAACATGTAGGGTTGATTTACTAAAACGGGAGAATCTGGTATAGCTGTGCATGGTAGCCAATCAGCTTCAAACGTCAGCTTGTTCTATTAAGCTCTGACAAAAAAACTAAAAGCTGATTGGTTTCTATGAACAGCTTAACCAGATTTTGCACTCGTTGGTTTTAGTAAATCGATCTCTTGGTGTCTTGTTTTGAATAGAAGAGCTCTGATCTCTGCCACATAAGTGCTAGTGTCACCAGAGTGAGTGGAAGCCAGCAACACTGTTCCGATTCCTTGTCACACCTGTGTCAACATCAACAGAACCAGTCAAGCTAACAGCATTGTCCTGATCGCTGGTCACAACAGTACCAGTGTCACCAGAGCCTTGAAGCCAGCAACAGTGTTCTGATATTTGCCATATCAGTACAGTGTCACCAGAGCGAGCATATACAGCAAGAGTAATGCCAGCCAGAACCAGTATCCTGAATGCCATCCAGCATATCAGGTATCATCAAAGCCACTTCCAAAAATGTCAAAGAAATGTACACAAGTGAGGAGGCCTTTTAAATTCTGATCACGACTGACTGACGATGACTCAAAACCAGATTCAATAACAACCACTCCTGACTCAGAGGATAAAAGGGTCCCTGCTAAAAGAGTCAGGCACACTGAACATCCTATTGAACTGCATCAGGCAAGCACCAGCAGTGTGGTACATCCTAGTGAAGTGACAAGCTTAAGCAGTCGGGTATTACAACATCAGTCACAAAGAATTAGGGCCCACACTAGCATCCGAGGTGCACTTTCAAATCCTTTGTAGTTATCCTATACTTTAGCAGCACCTGTCATCCCCCTTCCCAATTTACGGCCCAACTAGACATTCATGTGGAAACAGAAAGTTTTACACCCGTTCAGTTTTTGTATTTAGTTGCAGAGCAATGTAAGTGTACAGAAAAATTAACTGCACTCCTATTGGTCCACACACCAAATTCACCAGAAGCCGTTATGTCTGGAACACGCTATAAAATAATTAGATTATTAACAAGATTCTTGCACTTCAATAACATTTTCTGTGCACTCAGTAGCAAACATTACAGTACATTGTTATTAATACAATGTTGGTTGACTTTTGTGATACACAAGATGCATATTATGTTAGGTACATAATCAGCCCAAGCATTGAAAAAGTCTCACACATCTGGTATACCCAAATTACATTTTCAAAAGACTCACTATAACACTTAGAAAATACATTGGGGTGTTTGGTTTCTAAAAAGTGGTAATTTTGTGTCCAAAAATGTTAAAAGTAGTTGGGAAATTACATGCCTACTTTATGCCCCTTGCAAGCCTGTAGGTGCTCCTTGAATTTTGGGCCCCTCTATGTGGCAAGCCTATGAAAAAGTCTCACACATGTGAAATCGACATACTCAGGAGGAGTACAAGAATGTGTTTTGGGTGTAAATCTAAGCATGCCCATGCTGTGTATTAGAATTATTGTTTATTATAACTTTGTGTAAAAAATACATTTTCATTTTCTTTCTGCATATATGTGGCAAAATATGTGGCAAAACATATGATCTTCAAAAGACTCACCATGCCTCTTATAAAAACCGTTCGGAGGACCTGCTTTGAAAAATAAGGTCATTTTGTGGGTGTTTCTACTGTCCTGGCATACTCAAGGCCTCAAGAAGTGTGATAGGTATTCAGGAAATTAGGCACATAATTTATACCTTTTAAAAGCCCAAAGGCGCTTCTTGGATTTTGGACCCCCTTTATGCCTCTACACATTGAAAAAGTAGAATAAAACTCCATAAATAATCAAGAAATTATTCATTATTACTGATTAACTAAAAATACTGAACAAATAAATGTATCTAATAAGTAGGAAAACAAAACATCTCCTTACACCAGTGGTCTCCGAACTGTGGCCCAACACCACCAATGGTGCACAGTTCCTGCCAATGACACCAACAATGAGGCACAGTTCCTGTCAATGGCACCAACAATGGGGCTCAGTTCCTCCCAATGACACCAACAATGGGGCCCAATGACACTAATGATGGGGGAAAATTCCTACCAATGATGGGGCACAATTCCTCACAATGATACAATGATATTGCACAGTTCCTCTCCATGACACCAACAATGGGGCCCAATGACTCTTATGATGGGGCACAATTCCTAGCAATGATATCAACAATGGGGCACATTTCCTCCCAATCACACCAATGATGGGACACTATTCCTACCGATGATGGTGCACTACTGCTACCGCTGATAGGACACTATTCCTACCAGTAACACCAATGGGACATTATTTACTCCAACTGATACTGCAACATTTTCTACTTCTGAAGGCCACAGTGTAGCCCCTCTAAAGTCTGAGGGACAGTAAACTGGCCCTTTGTTTAAAACGTTTGGAGACCCCTGCCTTAAACCAATGGGCAAAACAGCATGCAAAGAAAGCAATGTACCCTAGATAAACATGCAAAGACCTTGACACTCCACTAGAATTCATAATAAAACAAAACTGGAAAACAGTACAGCAAAAGTGTATATACAGTAGAATAAACTATGCTGTATCAAACCACTCACTATTAAAATCACAAATTTCTTATTGTATGAAAAAAAAAAAGAAACTGTGCAGTGGGGAGCCCCATTATAATTTGTTATTGGAGTACTCTTTATATATCTATATAATAGTTATGCTGCTCATGGATTGTGTCTATGATTTCAGGGTGTTCATCATATCCATGAATCAAGCAAAATAGGTAAGACCATCTATGATTATATATCCACTTAGAAATAATAAAGATAAATCTAACCCAAAATGGCATATCCTGTAGAGGAGGTTATGTTCTTTCACCAACCAGGAGTATTATAAGAGTAACTCCAAAATAGATGATGAAATTGTACACAGCAGTAATGCTGTAGTGTTCAGGCAATAGCGTACCTAAATAGGTAAATATTGAATAAGGGTGGTTGGTATTCAGTGATCCACTGATTGTCTAGACTGGTATACAGCTCCATGCATCAATAGGTGTTGTACATGGCTGGTCAGAGCCCAAGAAATAAAGAAGATAAAGTAAATCCGTGCTATTACTGGCACGGAGAAAAGTAAATATACATTGTAATATGCATGCAGATAGGTCTTATTCTCTGACCAATGAATTGAATAGACATACTGACCTTATATTGGCACTGTACCGAGTAATGATGATATAGATGTCCTTATTTTTATTTTCTACCTCATATTGATCTGCTTTATCTGCACAAGACACACAAACTGGCCAATACACTCCCAAACCTCTTGTCAACAAGGATGGGGGTGAACATCCCATACTCCTGAAATGAGTTGCATGTTCTGCAAAGAAGGAGGTACTAAACTGTCAAATTCCTTCAAAGAACCTTTTTACTATTCCACTGTGCAGATTGCATAAGTAACATAAGAAACAAGGCAGAAAATTTAGAAAAAAAATGTGGCAGGTTTCGGGATTTTGGAAAACAATGGGCAGATGTTTCATCTAAAATGATTACTGCGAAGAAATCTTCCCATTTATAGCGTGCTTAAAGAGAGGCTAGTGTGTGTCTTCTGTTAAATATGAGCCAGCTTCATAAAACCAGTGAAGGTTGCTGCATTAGATACAAGGGAAACCCTGCTTAGATTTTGCAGAGCCCTGTGGTTTTTCGGTTAGGTCTCTAAATAGCAATAATCTTTTACAATCATGCTACAACTGTAATATGATTAGCTAAATGTCCCTTTGTCTTCAGCAGATCAGAGGGTGATGAGATCTGTAATTCAACAAAACCCAATCTCCCAAAAATAGTCTAAAGTTGATGTAGATAATTAAAGTAAGGTCAGAACAATTCCCTCTGCTGTGATAAAGGAGTGAACACCTGAAACTGAGGCGTACAGTATAAATTGCCAGGCACTTCTAACTTGGCGCTTCCACATTTAGCTCATTCAGTGTGAAATTAACAGGCAGTGTTAGTAGCATTCCATGAATGATCCATTAGTGATTACAATATGGGAATTATCTACAAGCAGATGCTCATCATATATATTTTATGTACTTCGTTAATAATCATTCCAGCGCCCAGTGAAATACTCATTATTGCAAGAAGACTTGACACAGCATATCAAGTTCTGATTGATTATTGGCTTCTCTGTATTATATACAGAATGTGGAATATAGCACTTTCTCTGGAGTCTAAATTAAGGAATGTTAACCTCTCTAGCTTAAAATTAATTAAAATATTCTTTATGAATGTAGGTAATTTACTGCTGAGAAAAAATGCTTTGCATTGTACAAAGAAAGCAGAGTTCTAAATTATTTAAAAACGCAAGTAAAAAATAATCCCATGAAAAAACAGTGGTGTTCTAATGCGAACTGGGAAGCATTGCAGTACTGCTCATGTCAGAAGCTTGAGGGAATATACTGTATGTGCTGGCGAGCTGGAGGTGCCTCTGACCCAGTTTCTAATTTCTGCTGTCCCAGAAAGGCTGTTGGCTGAGACATCAGTCACAGAAGTAATCTTCCAGGCTCCTATAAGTAAGTAGTTTGGGAAGCAGAAGCAGGGAAGTGTGAGTCCCAATAGCCACTGAAATGAACCTGCCAGAAATTGACATCATCAGTGTCATGATGGCCCTTACCTAAAAATCCTTGGACTAAAAGCTTGTAGATGAGATTAAATAACCGCCTTCTCAGTTGAGTGGACAATGTGCCCGGGACATCAGATTAATGGCAACGGGGCTTTACTTGTATAGTTACATGCTGTACAGGAAGGCCTGGATGAAAAACAGTAGCCTTGGAACAGTAGACTGTCCCTGCAGTATCTTTTCAAAATGAATGTTTCATTTGGTTGGAAAACCTTTCAAAAAACACTGCTAAAAATTAAATGTTTTAATATGACCACATATGCTCATTTCAATGCATCATAAGAAAAATGACAACAATTTCTCAAATGTATTTAGTGACTTTTGGAGAGTGGACCGAACAGACTTTCACAAGAAATAATATTTTAATTGGCCAAAAACACAGAAAGTGTTATGAAAAAAATGCCTAAAGCATGTGTTTCCTATAAAAGCTAATCTGGAGGAGCAAGTGGAAGACTGATTGGTCATGCAAAATCTACTTTACTCATCTCACGGATGATGAGTCAATTCTTCTGGATTTTTCTGAGCTTGCAGTGCTTGGTCTGTCCATGCGGCCCATATAAGACAATCCAATTTCAGAACTATACTCCTTATATACTGCATTATCACTGGCCATCCACCGTCAATAATGCAGGTTGCAGTGATGATTGTCAAAAAAAATGCTGCTATTTTTGAGCTCCACATGCCTATAGAATTTATACACGACTTGGGAGCTCATCTGTGGTGAGGTTACAGCATTGTAAACTGCATTTTGCTGAATGTGGACACTTTTGCTTATCAAGATTGGAGGTTGGGTGAATCTAAAGGAAGAATAGAAAACTCTTTAATTAAGCCTTAAGTTATTATATTTTAGAGATGACATAGCAGGTGTGTAGGTGGCCTTCTCTATGGAAATACAATAACACCAATGCAGCATACACTGTAAATTTTAACTCACTGAATTTCTGTCTGACAGTGCGGAACATCAGATATCACTATTTGTATGTATATTTCCATACCCATAGGGAATGTTGCTTCAGCTAGATTATTTCTCCAAGTCTTTCTTGTCTTCCCCACTTGATCAATGGGTTGTGCAGTACATAAGCCCACTGAGATCTCTGGACCACCAGCTCATGTATTTGAAAGGCATCTGTTTATTTTTAAAATGCAAATTTCTCATACCCCTGAAGACTTGTGGAGGGAAAAAAAAAAGAACAATCTCTTAAGTTGAAGATTTCCATCAGGGGGCTGCTTTTCTGTTTTCTACTAGACTAAGATCAATCGCTGTCAGAACCACTTAGATAATATTGCACAATCAAAATTAATCACCTCTGTAATTAAAGGAGACCAGTCTTAGAATTTCTCAGTTTTTTTTTCACATTTAAAAGTAAATAGTGATAATGTTAATGTAGCAATGCAAGAAATGCAGCTTTGAAATTCTGGTGGGACCACAAGCCTGGAGAATTGCCATTGATAACAATTAAGATTGGCCCCAAAACTAACCTCTCTCCCTCAGCAGCAGATTCCGGTGGAGAAGAGGCCCAATAAGGTTAATACCCCTACTTTG
This sequence comes from Staurois parvus, assembly GCF_062004578.1. Lineage (NCBI taxonomy): Eukaryota > Metazoa > Chordata > Amphibia > Anura > Ranidae > Staurois > Staurois parvus. The sequence continues at coordinate 12,413,669 of NW_028318326.1, forward strand.
ATCTCTGTCAAGGCATACTAGCAAGAATTAATTTACATTTCAGATGAAAAAAAAAAAAGTTGACAGCATGAAAAGGCATCTTGTTCCTGGTATGTGAATGCACAGCAATAGATTGGGAATTCTAAAAAGGAAGTTCTGAGGAGGCTAAAAGGATAAGCCCCCACTGCTGATTTTACTGGGAAAGAGATGAAAGGGAAACAAATTTCAATATGAGCAGGGCTGTAGAAACATGTAAGCCAAATGTTTCCTAAATTCTAAGAACGGGCCGAGATATCCGTGGCGTTCAGCCCTCTCGCTGTCATTCGCATTGAGACTAAAAAGTAAATAATGAAATGTAAACTACAACTATTGATGCTAAATTCCAGTTCTACGGCTGTTTCAGCTCTTACAAGCGGTATTAAGGCTGAATCTTTATCTTTCAGCAATGTGACATGGTTAGATTATTGCAATGAAGGTGTGTCATTTAGGCTCTGCTTCCTATCCTGAATGGCATCCAACTTTTTCTAGACTAATACACATTTATAGGGCATATCCACATTTGTAAACTTTTCCTTTCTCCAAAAATCCTATATTTGACATTCATTTTTTGTAAGACAAAATAGCCTGCTTGTCTATTAGAGGATAGTTTTGTTAATATTATCATTTATTGTCTGTTTAGCAGCTACATTGTGTCAGTTCTTACAGATTCTCTGATTGACAAAATAATGAATTCTCTACACACAATGTAGTTGATTTTGAAGCAAAGGCCATTCACTCAGCAAATTGTATATTCACTTTTCAAAGTAAGTAAGGTAAACCTGTGCTCACGCTGAATATCTGAATATCCTATGACGAGCAAAAGTAATTGAAAAAAAAAAAAAGGATTTTTGCTAGCAAGTGATTGGTTGATTGAAATGCATGCAATTTCACTTTAATTACCAATTTGAGGGGCTGATTTATAACGGAGAGCAGATATCGCTATTCACTCTCTGTATGACCTCACATACACAGCTGTTTGAAGCTTCTGTGTCCTCAAGTGCAAAATCCCTGGTGATTTCCTGCCCCTGGGGAGCCATATATAGCCGACCATACAAATGAACTGCTTTAAACGGCTGCACCGATGTAAATGCTGATCACGCCTGCATCATCGTTTACCCGCTCATGTGGGGAAGACGAAGTTCCCTGAAGACATCACCTTCTCGGAAGTGTTCAGCGTTTACACGAGCACAGCCACGTACCGAAATTCACTTGTATTGTCGGATGTACGTGGTACCTGCGGATCACCGAGCATAGGAGAACACCGGGGATTTTATGTTTGAGGACATCAGAGCTATAAAATGTCTGTGCGCATGAGACCTTATACTCTGCACACACTGTGACCTGCATTTTATAGCCCATTCATAAAATGCAGGCTGTGGTGTGGAGACTACAATGCCCCATGGAGTTCCCTCTGCTTAGCGCAGCCCTGGGATGTATTCAATAGTGCTCCATTGACTTTAGAATCCTAAATATGACATATTACAAAGTACATCTATAAAGCACATTACTGTGCTATATTGTGGGTAGTGTTTGTTTTTCTTTTTTTTTGAAGAGGTACAGCCATACCACTGCTTTTTCAATCAACCCCTTAGTGAACATCCACTATTCAAAGTGAAAATTCACTTACCTTAGCAAACACTCTTTACTTACACAGTTACATAGTTATTCTGGTTGAAAAAAAGACACAAGTCCATCCAGTTCAACCAACAGAAAAAAAAAACCCACACACATACAAATAGAAAACCTCTATATACACTATCAAATAGTGCATCCTAAAGCATGATCCAGTTTGCTTCTCCAAGGGAAAAAAATCCTTCCTGATATTACAAGAGACAATCAGATATTCCCTGGATCAACTTTGCCTATAAATATTAGCACACAGTTATATTATGTGCATTTAGGAAAGAATCCAGGCCTTTCTTAAAACAATCTACTGAGCTGGCCAGAACCAGCACTTGAGGGAGTCTATTCCACATTTTCACAGCTCTTACTGTGAAAAAGCCTTTCCGTATTTAGAGATTAAATCTCTTTTCCTCCAGACGTAAAGAGTGCCCCCTTGTCCTCTGTGATGACCTTAAGGTGAATAATTCTACACCAAGTTCACTATATGGATCACTATATATATATATATATATATATATATATATATATATATATATATATATATACACACATGTATATACTGTATCCACCCTTAACCCCTTAGTGACTAAGGGTAAAAAAATCTAAAAGCTGAAACACAATTTAGCAAATTTGATATTTGCTAGTAAAGCCGTACATATCATCACAACTACTTTGTGTATCCAGGTGGATTATACCTTGTTTTTTTTCAGGACAAATTGGGATTTCTTTTGATGGTAAATGGTAATAGATATCTCCTGATTTTATTTTTATTATCAAGGAAAAACTGGCCCAGAATAGTGAAAAAAAAATTAGCTTTTTTTAACCCATTAATGCTGACAGGGGTGTGGTTTATGATCATGTGACTGCTGTGATTGGTTGTCATAGCAGTCACATGATCGGAAAGTTCCCATTGGCAAGTAGTGATCAGGAGCTTTCTGTTAGGTGCTGGTAACTGTTACAGGAGCGCACAGGGAATGCGCTCCCAGCACAGCTTTGTTTGCGTTTCCCCTTCGGACAAAGTACATGCAATACTTTGTCCCATTTCCCTAGGTTCTCTGTAACACTGGCTGTGAAGTCAGACAGGACAACCCCCCTTGGTGCACAGCCACCAGACACTGTAGCTAGCAAGGAGAGGGCTGCTTTGCTAGCAGGTGCCTATCTCCGGATCCCAGCACTTGACTGAAGCAAGCAACTGCACAAGGAATGCAAAGTAAGGTGGGATGTGTCAGCCTCTTGTCTCTGCATTGCTTTTGCATCTACTTACCTTGGTGCAAGTGCTAGCCGCTGGAGACAGGCGTTACAAAGCAATACCACTGTCTCCTTGCTTGCTGCAGTGTCAGACAGAGCACGTGGAAACATGGGTCAAAATACTGTATGGACTTTGTCCCAAGGGGAACCCAAATAACTTTAAAAAGTGCTAATTCTTAAATGTTAACACTGCCAGTTTTCTTCTTTTGGGAGTATGAAATTGTCCAAAATGTCTTGGTATGCTGACCCCTTAAGAGTTCCTTTCACTAGAACTAAGGGGCCAAGCTCAACCCTTGAAAAACAACCCCACACCATAATCCCCCCTCCACCAAACTTTATATTTGGCACAATGCAGTCAGGCAAGTACCATTCCCCTGGCAACCGCCAAACCCAGACACGTCAATCAAATTGCTAGACAGAGAAGCGTGATTTGTCACTCCAGAGAACAGGTCTCCACTGCTCTAGAGTCCAGTGGCGGCGTGCTTTACACCGCTGCATCCGATGCTTTGCATTGCACTTGGTGATGTAAGGCTTGGATGCAGCTGATTGGCCATGGAAACCCATTCTGTGAAGCTCTCTACGCATTGCTGTTGTGCTAATCTGAAGGCCACATGAAGTTTGGAGGTCTTTAGCTATTGACTCTGCAGACAGTTGGCGACTTCTGCGCACTGTCTGCCTTAGCATGCGCTGACCCGCTCTCATTTTATGTGGCCTACCAATTCGTGGCTGAGTTGATTTTGTTATAATACTACTAATAGTTGACTGTGGAATATTTAGTGGCAAGGAAATTTCCTGGATGGACTTATTGCACAGGTGGCAACCTATCACAGTACCACGCTTGAATTCACTGAGCTCCTGAGAGCGACCCATTCTTTCAAAAATGTTTGTAGAAGCAGTCTGCATGCCTAGGTGCTTGATTTTATACACCTGTGGCCAAGGAGGTGATTGGAACACCTGAATCCAATGATTTGGAGGGGTATCCCAATACTTTTGGCAAGATAGTGTATCTATGCTACACGGACTATATATGTTATATAACCTATAACAGCTACATTGATGTTACAAGAATATTTCAATGTAGTATAATATATATTACTGTATTACTATATTACATAATATAAGCATTCTGATATCAATTGTGCACAATCCAGATTTTCCCTTTAAAGGAATGACAAACGAATGCAGCTTCTTTTACAAAATAAATATCATCCTCTTTAAAAACTGTATGAACAGTAATTAATAATATGTTTAATGAACAACAATAGTAAGTAAGCTTCAGCGACCATCTTTCTGAAATTTATAGCAAAAAATGTTTCCTCCCTGTATACATCTTTCTGCACTGCATGAAACAAGCAGCATTTTATACAAACATTCCTTTACAGGCACCTAACAAAAGCATTTCATTGCCTTTTAAGATTCTCTCATATATTCTGCTCTGGGCAGAACTCGAGCGCTGCTTCCGTTATACACAAATCCATTTCCTTAACAAGAACGAGTCACAGTAACATCCTAGTTCTCAGGCAATGAATGATAATATGTAAATGAAGTCTCCTGCTCAGTGACTCAAACACAACGCTACGTCTTCCCGAGAATGCTCCCGGAGCTGGTGGGAAATACGATGCAGAAATACATGGTGTATAACACAAAAGTGGATGAACCATAACTGGCTGTTCATCCAAACCATTGTGAAACAGCGAGATTGCTTACGTGCAACTTATAATGTCAAATTTTACTGTAGTGTTACATTTTGTCTGTCTTACAAAATCATTCCTTTTCTGGATAGAGCAGTCTCTAAATCGCTCGGAATACCTACCGTATTAACCTGTAATTTTGTGAATATAACTCAAGTTGGCAATAAAATGGACCAGGTAATCATAAGTAAATCTTTTTGTGTAGTCTCGATTGTCTGTGGGGGAGCAAGGAGATGAAACCACATTTGAGATCTGAGATAGGCAAGCAATGAAAACCAAGGACATTTTATAATAGCAAAATTCTCAGGGATAAGTTTTAAGATCCTCAATATGGCCCTGGAGTTCAAAAGACAGTTTTTTTGGCTCAGTGCATCAAACTTAGAATTTAGAGAGATTTGCTTGTAGGCAGGTTGCATACTGTAGGTATTTAGTTATGGCTGCCCAAGCCAGGGAGGAAGGGGTCAATTTTTTTCTGCCTTCCCCAAGCTACGTTCGCTGGCTTTTTCTGGTTGGCCCACCTGTCCTGGGTGATTATAAAGAGGATAGGAGATCGGATCCAGGGGTCTCTTCTGCTGAATTCTGCTTGGGGAACTGCACAAACACCATCATATAAAGGGTCTGTTGGGACTTGTAGTCTGCTCTGAAGACACAGACTTGTCAGGACACCATCATCATAGATTACTGCCACTCTGGATTTGCCACTGTTGGACTCAACCTTTGCAGATATGCTGGGGTAGCCACAGTTACAGTTAGCCATTTAGGAAAAGACTCATTGCCTATTTAAGCTGTTATGCTCAGGTTTTCTCAGTAAAACCCTTTGAAACATTGTCCTGCCTGGTCTGAAGTTATTCTAAAGGGGTGTATGGAAGCAACTGGCACACTACACATGGGTATGAAGTCAGCCTCTTCAGGATTTAACATGGTACGGAGGAGAAGCAAGTTGCCAAGAGCAGCAAGAGGCAAGTGACCAGTACAAGCAGCCTGTCATGAAGCATGGTACCTGTACTAGGTGAGGTGTCCTCCTGTAGCAAGGGGGTCACTGCACTGAGCTCCCTTCCCAGAAGTCTGTCTCCCATAGCAACAGGAGAAGATCAGCATCATGGAGGCCCTTGGCCAAGTCACCAGGTAGAGAAAGCAAGAATAACAAAATGCACAGATGAGGTCCATGGTATGTGCATAGCAGGACCCCATTCTGTCACTGGGAGTGAGATGAAAGAGGTACACTGGATAGGAGGAGTGGGCAAGGGCTCAACATGTCCCTCTTAAATGCCAACAAATACAGTTAAGGTGTGCATTGACACATAACCAAAAGGTTAGCTGAAATCCAATCTATTTACTCAATGTAAAGCCCATCTCTAAGTTGGAGGACTTAACATTGACTCTCTCTGAAAGAGGCCTCCACTTTATCCTGGGACAATGATGAGAATGACACAGCAAAGGTACCCCATGACTCCAGCCACACTGCCTGGCTTAGCCCAAGAACCTGGTGGGCTTACAGTCATGTGAAACCTTCACCATCACCAGCCCACCTGCTACTATCAGTGGTCAAGTGTTTCTGAGGTTACCACTGCTTGTTGCTAGACCTTCTGAGGTCACCCTTCAAAAAACATTAATTTTCAATGGGGTTTCTATTGTTGGCTAGAGAAAACCAAACAGTTCTCAGTCTGTCAAAGCACATCTCCAGCCATATGTAGAAGATCTCTCACTCCCTCCTCACTCTTACCAAAGTGAAAAAAAACCCCACTGACTAGCAGTGCATCCAAGCAGTGAGAGACACAGTGTGTGTTCATGGGGAGGGGGTTATATATTGCATAATTTTATATTTTGATGAGGGGAGTGAAAAATAGAGATGTTGAACCTTTTCCCATTCAGGGCAGAGTCACAGTGTCTGCAGGCAATCTGCTCCCAAGGCATGCAGTGTGGGGTGGTGATGTCACGCTCTCCACCTCATCCAATCAAAGAGCGCTTTGTATTCATTCAGCAAATGCAAAGAATCCTCTGAATGGCCCGTGTTCAGGATGCAGCAGGCTAGCTGCTTAGCACAGCACCCAGAAGCAAAAGGAGATCACGGGAATAGAGGTGTCTAATTTAGTGATGTCCAGCTTTCACAGGCATCAGCCAGGTATGATATGCAAAGTTACATTGGTTCAAGCTGGAGTGGCAGAACTGTCATGTGAGGGCCCTAACATCCACCTGTCTAATATCTGGCACCAGCTGGCAGCAAAGCTTAAACTGTATAGCATGCTGCAGGGGGAAGGCAATAAGGATGCATGTACCCATTGGTACCCATTCACACCCAAGCATTTCAGCCTAAAGATCAAAGCTCCAAAATGCTTAGCATCCAAAATTCCATGTATTATAATGGTGACTGTTCACATATAAGCACATATAAGATTCATGTAGCTTGAAGCCTGAAGCTACAAAAACTTTTGACTTGGGCGTTTTTGGCCCCATAGTCTTCAATGGGCAGGGCTGTCTTAATGCATGGGCACCCCTGTGCACTGCCCAGGGGCTCCAGGTGCATTGAGGAGCCATGTTGATCTTGCATTACATCATACTTGACAACTGTCCTGGATTTGCCACGCTTTTTACTAAGCTGTCCTGGGGTGACCTGGGCAGCATCCCAAAAAATGTACTGTGCCCTCCTAATCCCAGTATTGTGCCCTTCTGCCTCTCCCCGTACTGTGCCCTTTGTGTTGATTAGTCTTTGATTTATGGCATTTTTTCCTATTGTTTAAAATCAATTTTATTGAAAGTACTAATAAATACAGTTGTGTTCAAAACTACTTATGGTAGTACGATATGGGCAACACTTAAACACCAATAGCTGAAAGCAGTTCGTCACTCTAAGTGGTGGTTCACATATACAGTTGTGAAACCCTGAACAGACTGTGCCAAACATATACAGTTGCAAGAAAAAGTATGTGAACCCCTTGGGATTACATGGAGTTTTGCATGAATTGGGCATAAAATGTGCTCTGAACGTCATCTAAGTCACAACAATAGAAGAACACAGTCTGCTGAACATAATACTACACAAACATTAGATGTTGCCATGGTTTAATTGCACATAACATGTAAACATTCACAGTGCAGGGAGGAAAAAGTATGTGAACCTTTGGACTTAATAACTGGTTGACCCTCCTTTGGCAGCAATAACCTCAACCAAACGTTTCCTGTAGTTGCAGATCAGACCTGCACAATGATCTGGAGTCATTTTGGACCACTCCTCTTCACAAAACTGTTTCACTTTAGCAATATTCTTGGGATGTCTGGTGTGAATCGCTCTCTTAAGGTCATGCCACAGCATTTCAATGGGGTTGAGGTCAGGACTCTGACTGGGCCACTCCAGAAGGCGTATTCTGTGCTGTTGCAGCCATTGTTTTGTTGAATGACTTGTATGCTTTGGGTCATTGTCCTGTTGCATCACCCATCCTCTGCGGAGCTTCAGTTGGCGGACAGATGGTCGTACGTTTTCCTGCAAAATGTCTTGATAAACTCTGGAATTCATTTTCCCATCAATGACAACAATCCGTCCAGGCCCTGAGGCAGCAAATCAGCCCCAAACCATGATGCTCCCTCCGCCATGTTTCACAGTGGGAATGAGGTTTTGATGTTGGTGTGCTGGGCCTTTTTTTCTCCACACATAGTGTTGTGTGTTCTTCCCAAACAACTCAATCTTGGTGTCATCTGTCCACAGTATATTTTGCCAGTAGTGCTGTGAAACATCCAGGTGCTCTTTTGCAAACTTCAAACGTGCTGCAATATTCTTTTTGGACAGCAATGGCTTCCTCCGTGGTGTCCTCCCATGTACTCCATTCTTGTTTAATGGTTTCCTTATTGTAGATGTGTCAACAAAAATGTTAGCATGTGCCAGAGATTTCTGTAGGTCTTTAGCTGACACTCTGGGATTCTTCTTTACCTCATGGAGCATTCTGTGCTGTGCTCTTGCAGTCATTTTTACAGGACGACCGCGCCTAGGGAGAGTAGCAACAGTGCTAAACTTTCTCCATTTGTAGCCAGTCTGTCTTACCGTGGACACATGAACATCAAGGCTTTTGGAGATACTTTTGTAACCCTTTCCAGCTTCATGCAAGTCAACAATTCTTGATGGTAGGTCTTCTGAGAGCTCTTTTCTGCGAGGCATGGTTCACATCAGACAGTGCTTCTTGAAACCAGTAAACCCAAAACAGGTGTGTGTTTTTTAAGGGCAGGACAGCTGTCAGCAACACATCCAATATCATCACACTGATTGGAGTCAAGGTTGGCTCACTCCTGGCTCCAATTAGCTCTGGGAGAAGTCATTAAGCTAGGGCCTCACATACTTTTTCCTCCCTGCACTGTGAATTTTTACATGTTATGTGCAATTAAACCATGACAACATCTAATGTTTGTGTATTATTATGTTCAGCAGACTGTGTTCTTCTATTGTTGTGACTTAGATGACGTTCAGAGCACATTTTATGCTCAATTCATGCAAAACTCCACGTAATCCCAAGGGGTTCACAGACTTTTTCTTGCAACTGTATATATACGTATATATATATACAGTTGTGTTCAAAATAATAGCAGTGTGTTGAAAAAAGTGAATAAAGCTCAAAATCCTTCTAATAGCTTTTATTTCCATACACACAAATGCATTGGGAACACTACACATTCTATTCCAAATCAAAACATGAAGAAAAATATATCAAATTTGTGTTGTTCCTCTAAAGAAATTGAAGAAAAGTGAATATTAGACTGTTTAAAAAAATAGCAGTGTTTGTATTCTTCTTTAAAAACTCAAACATTCACTATATAAACTGAAAAATGTTTGACGATTTTGCTTTCCTTTGAATCACTTAATTAATATTTAGTTGTATAAGCACTGTTTCTGAGAACTGCTGTACATCTGTGTTGCATGGAGTCAACCACTTTCTGGCACCTGTGAACAGGTATTCCAGCCCAGCATGATTGGACTACATTCCACAGTTCTTCTCTATTTCCTGGTTTTGCCTCAGAAACTGCTAATTGTAACAGTACTCACAGGTAACTTTAGACCTTCTTTGATCTTCCTGGAGCTGATTGTTGGCTGAGTCCTTGCCATTTTGGCTTTTCTTCTATCAATGGTTCAAATGGCAGTTATTTGCTTTCTTCCACGTCTTTCAGGTTTTGGTTGCCATTTTAAAGCATTTGCGATCATTTTAGCTGAGCAGCCTATCATTTTCTGCACTTCTTTATATGTTTTCCCCTCTCCAATCAACTTTTTAATCAAGGTACGCTGTTCTTCTGAACAATGTCTGGAACTACCCATTTTCCTCAGAATTTCAGAGAGAAATGCCCTGTAACCAGCATGTACAACATTTGGTGCCTTCCTTCCTTAAATAAGGGCAATAATTGCCACCTGTTTTTCAAAGAATGAATGACCTCACTAATAGAACTCCACACTGCTATTATTTTGAACATGCCCCTTTCAATTAGTGATTCAATTACACAGAATCAGCAGCATGCATGTCATGACTGTTGGATTTCTATTACTCTACTACACCTGCTAGTAAATTATTTGCCATGTAGAAATATCATTTCTACCAAAAACAGTGATTGATCAGGTTAGTGATGTCTGACTGCTATTATTTTGAACACAACTGTATATGTTTAATTCTATCAACTATTTATACTTTAATGCTTGAAAGTAGGTGCGTAAATTGGGGCAGGCAATTAAGATGCTATTAAGATGGCCCTGTCCATGGGAACAACTGAACAACTGAAACCTCTAAAATTGTTGCTTGTTTTCCACTGGCTAAAACAAAACCCCTGAAGCTTGATCATACATCTAAAATGCTTGAAATACATTTCTAAAATGTTCGTATTTACAAGCAAAAATGCTCATCTGATAATGCTCATGTGTGAATCCAGCCTTATTTACATGTGTGCGGTGCATTTTTGGGGCATCACGTTTTTAGGTGCGCTACCTTTGAACTCAGCATGCTGCATCTGATGTGATTTTATCAAAACTTGCATTCTAAAAGATGGTAGCACACTTAAAAACACATGGAAAACGTGCCTAAAAACACATCACGCCAAAAATGTCCTAGTCATGAGGGGGTGTGTTAACTTTAGACACTTTGCCCTGTTTGTACAGAGTAACAGTATCTCTTCAGAGGAACGCTTTAACTTCATATTTTAACAGTGCACCTTTTCTAAAACAATAGACATCTTGCACAAAATAAGCAATGTACCTTGTAACTCTGTTCAGTTCTAAGGAAAGGAGAATAAGAAAAATCAAAGGTTGGACTGCTGACTTGTACTAGGCACTAGATTTCTACTGTACGACATGTTTAATTTTGTTTAACGCACAGGCTAGACCAGGTGGAGGTCTTACTCAAATAGCCACTGGAAATCTCACATGACTGCGGAATAACGTGCATGTTCAATGACTCTATTTCTGTTACCTGCTTGAATAACAGTAGCTGCATCGCTTCTTCTGCCTCTTATTTCCTGTAATTTTTTCCGAGTTTCATATCCTCTCCATGCTGGAAGATAATAGTAGAATATTGGTATTCTAATTTTGACTAATGAAAACCACATAATTCATAAAAGAGGACCTTCACTCAGTAAAAAAAACTTATTTGCACCTGACTCCATATCCCTCCCTCTCTCACAACTAGATTAAAAAAAACTGAAGTGCCTCCGACTTTTTTTTGCGCTTTCTTCTTTCTCCCCTACACTAGAATGACAATGCACTCCCTGTAGCCCAGGGGTGTTCAACCTGTGTCCTACAGAGCCCTCTGATGAGGTCCAAGACCTCAAACCACGGGAGTGCATGTCTGGGGTCGGCAACATATTGTTGGAGATCTGGGCTTGCCAACCCGCCATCTCAGAGCATCAGACTTCATCAAGCCGATGCCAGCAGTGGACGAAGCAGGCGACCACAGAGAGAGCAGGAGCCACATAAGCTCATGCTTCCTCTGTAGAGCCGGCTCCTGTCCCAGGCAAGGTGACATCAAGTGCGCTTCGCCTGGAACCTTTCTAGCAGCCTGGAGAGCGATGCCAATAGAAGCTGGAAGAGGAAAAGAAGGTTGGCGTATCAAACACATACACTGTGCTTTTACAATGGGCATATTAGCAAATATAAGGGTTAACAAATATTAGGCTCCTGGATGTCCATGACATTAGGGCAGCAAACTTACAGTATGTGCCACTTACCTGCCTAGTTGGAGAACAGGTTGGTGGCTAACACCTGCCCTGTGAAATGACCTCTGATTAGATTGTGTGCAGGAGTTCAAGAACCTCTGATCCCACATTTAAAAGTCCACTATACTGCAACATATTGTACACTGGCAACTGTATATGGTAACTATAGTATTTAGTATATTAATTCCTTTCCTAAAAATTTGAGTCTCATTTACATGCAGAGCAACCTGCCCGATAAAAGTGAGACAAACCATATACCACTATAACACCTCCGGTTGTGCTTGCAATGGTCAGCTTTGATTCCTATGTGTTAAAACATTTTTTCTAGAAGAATAAAAAAACCTGTTGCTCCTGCAACGGCTGAAAAGTGTTAGCTGCCGTAAGATGCCAATTTATTTTTTGCTTACTTTGGGGTGTATTTATCAAAGATCTACCCAAAGGATTCCCTCGGAGATTTGACAGGATTCACCTATCGATTTTTGTAGACTTTTTTATTATGCAGTTAGCTGACAGGCAAATCTTACATAATCGAATGATGCCAACTTGAACAGGTTGTTTTATTATTACTGGCTGAATCTTTGAAGGAATGTTTCAGTGAAGTTTGTTAAATAATGGGAATGCCCTTCCATTCATTTGCCGATGTGCTCTCCATAGCGATACACATGTGTGAAAAAAAAAAACCAGCGCATGCAAACTGATATCCCTATAGCAAGGGAGCCATGAGCATGCAGCCCACTGCTATATTGATACTTGCTTATATAGCCTTCAGTGTTTGGGGGCAGAGGGTGATTCGAGAGGAGTTCCTCGTCCATTTCCTCAGACAGTGAGGTAAGTAAGAAGCAAAGTAGAAAATGTGGAACAGAAACAAATAGCAGCCAAGTGGTTAATGAGTGGAGAGTGAGACAACAGAGATGTGACCCGAATGGTATGATTGGGCTAAAACCATATTTTTTACACAAGGCACTTATGTGTTGGTTACTGGGTTCTTCTTGTAGTGCTACTGCTGTTTTACATCAAGGTGTAACAGTGCAATAATTACCAGCTTGAATGCAGGTGGCGCTTTTCTTCCTTTTCTCTTTAACTTTCCTGTATCTCCTTGCTCCGAGCCATCCTTTGGTATAGGCCTGCATCACCACTACTCGTCCAATGACTTCCCTCAGGAGGAGATTTAACTGTTCTACATGGTAATATTTCAAGAACACCTTCAACAGAAAGAAATGCTGTGAAACACAACCGCAAATCTTTGGTTTTCATAAAATAGCCAGAGTTATACAAACTTAAAGCTGACCTCCAGGTCTAATCTTAATTACATGGTTACGTAGGCCAGATCGGATCAATAGAAGTGTGCATATCTTATACCTGATGGACCACTGTGGAAGCTGGCAATCAGCGTGCTAGTTGGGGCTACTGCAGTGATCGCTGCTATCCTCCAGGTATTGCCAAGCAGCTGCTCCACCACTTATTGACCACAGGTGGTCACTCAATTGGCACGGAACACCTTGTAGTTTTCAATAAATACAAGGAATTCTTTGACTGGAGGAGGGTGAGATCATGACCACCCTGCCTCTCCACCTCACCACCTCGTCTAAGCTGGCTCAATGTAACCATGCAATTAAGATCATACCTGAAGTTCAGCTTTAATGAAATGCCAATTATCCTCCTAAAGTCTGTGCAAACTGGCTTAAAAACCACAGCTTCAGCAGTTTTGTGTTTTGCCTGTAGAAGCAGCTCAATGTTATCCTATGGGTCCATGCACATTAGGACGTTTTGAGATATATTTTAAGCTCAGTTTTTAGAGGCAGAAAAAACTCTTCTGGTTTGCGTTTTTGAGAGGAGTTTTCTGGCAGAAAAAATTGCTAAACGCTCCTAAACACATGTACAAAAACGCTTTATATGAGCGCTTTTTTAGGCCAAGAGAACTGGAGAACTGCCTGGCAACATGGCAAATCTGGTATGTCAAAGAAGGCAGATACACATTTTTAGGCAGACTATATATTCTTCTGGCTACTAAAGCTGACATAAACTCTGAGAATTCTGTGGTTGTAATGTATGGAATGAGTGGGTAGTAATAAGATACACACATACATACACAAGATTTTTTTTTTTATTGTTTATTAATCTATTTAATTTTTGTATCCAAAATAAAATCATAAATCCATCATTAAAACCGTATCCAGCAATAATCCAGCAATTTATCACCCTGCGTCAATAACTGTTGCTTCCAGGTGTAGGTGATCATGTGACCTCCTCCCATGGGACAGTGCTAGTGTCTAGAAACCAATAGCTAGGCTTAAGCACTCTCATATGGCATAGGGAGTGATGTCACTGCTCCACCTAGTAAGAATACCTGCCAACACAGAAGATTTTAGTGCCAGGAAAGAAAAGGTGACTATAGGTGGTCCTGGAGCAGTCATTGAAAAGATACTGTCAAAAACATCCACTTTACCCTGAATGGATAAGGTGATGCCCTCTTTTTAAAGTGCATGTCCAAACCTTTTTTTTTAAAAGCAGAACTCTGGTCAAAAATTATTTTTTTCTCAGCCCCACTGCATGGATCAGCTGCTCGTTTTCTCTAGGGATGAGTATCTGGGGATCTAGGGGTCAGGGGTGTGGCCCTGATCCAATGGAAAACCGCGCTCCCCCATGGTCCAGAAGTGGACTATTTATGTCTATGGAGCATGCATTGAGGGGTGAGGACAAAGCTCATACTCACCTGACCCTGATCCTACGGAAAACCATACTCCCCCATGGTCCAGCAGTAGACTGTTCCTGGCTATGGAGTGTGCTGTCAGGAACAGTCCATTTACAAGACCCTTGGACCGTGCTGTCCTCTCCCCTAAAACAAAACGAGCAGTTAACCCATGCAGTGCCAGCACAGCCCCACTGAACAGACAAAAAAAATTGCACAAAATTCTGATTTAAGTTTTGCCGTGAATGACATAGGGAGCCCATGTCTCTTTAAAGTGGTATTAATCCAAAACCAAAAATGTAATATATTGCATCCTAACAATTCTTAGTTTTCTTTTTAAGGCTGTTTTCCCTTTTTTTTTTACCTGGTTATCTAGCCAGTAACTCACCTCCTGTATTAAAGTGCCTACACTCTTGATGAAAGATCACAGGAGGCACCTTTGCAGTTACAGCAAACCATTTTTTTTTCTTTTGGGATAAAGGTCTTACATAAATAAATAAAGCTGATCATTGTAAGCACCCCTGTCAGTGTTAAATGGTTTGTCTCATCTTTCTAACCGCTACATCTACAGAACAGCTTGTTCTGTCATAAAAACAACAGGCTTACTGGCTGGATCACCAGGTGAAAATAAAAGAAAACCTTAAAAGGAAAACTAAAGCTGCCATTACATCTAAGAAATGGTAAATTTCAATATAATAAATGTTTGTTTTTGTTTTTGATACCGCTTTAACTTTATACTTGCCAAATGTTGTACATTTTGAGAATCTGTTTTGGAATATGTGACCCCACCTTTAGTGATAAAAGAGCAAACACCCCAAATAAATATTCTGGATGACCACATAAAATATTCTTATTGTATGGAATGCCTTCATTTTGCCTAGTTGCTTTCACTAAGTTAACTTGAAGACACCATGACAAGGGTAGAATATATGCCTTTCAACTTAACCAAGCCTGCTAGGCCAACCCTCCACCATTCCAGCTATAATAAATACACACACCAAGTTATTGGAGTCAAAATGGCCATAGCAGCCTTTCATTAACCAATAAATTATTTCAACATACATAACATTCCAAATTATAAACAGAGGAAACGGTGGTGGTCATTTGAGGGCCATAAACCCAACTTCACTTTTGCGGAAAACATTCCTTCAACCTAGGCCCCCAGCCGCAACCCACTGGCTCGGGGACAATCCTACTTATCCACAGCCGCAACACACCGGCTCAGGGATAACCCTACTTATCCGCAGTGACCACCATTTTAACTGTTCCAAGTTGACCCCTTGTTAACCAGAATGTACCAAGGTCCCCATACCACTGATGGGTCCCGAATCTGTCTCCATACAGAATTCTTTCCTCCTCCAAAGACCAAGCACCGCCAAGCCCGCCATGACAATCCAAACCAAAGCACTAAGGTGAGGGAGGGAGGGTGGGAAGCTTCTTCTTCTTCCAACTTCCCCCACTGGACTTCCTGAGGTCAGACATTCCTTTTCCTCCCTGTGAGACCCTCCCCAACATCCCCCATCCAATAAGGTAGGCCATAATCCCAAAAACTTCCTACCCATCTTTTAACCCTCTGTTGTCCCTCTATTCCCCCTAGTCATATCGTCCCTGCGCTTATTTATTTATTTATTTTTTTCTGTATACCCAACTGGACACTATTGGTTCTTTTTTCTCCTCTTTAAAGCATCCTGCACAAGCAGCTAAATGTAAAGTGTCATAACCCACACCAAACAGTCTGATTTCAATTTGTTGAAGCCAGACCAGTAGAAGAAGAGTCAGAAGGTCAACATCAAGAAGGTCAGAATAGGTGGAACTTTAAACCACATCTGGAATATTCAGATCTGAGTCATCGTGGCTGAGCAAGCATGAGTCTCTGTCAGTAATATTTTGATGAATTAGACTACATTTGCTGTGAGCGGCTAGCTGCAGCCACTGAGCCTGATCACTAAAATGACTCACTATAGCCAGAATTCTGTCATAGTGAATGGGCTTGAAAGCCGCAGCTGGCCACTCGAAGCAGCAGTAGGAATCCGAAGATCCCTTCTGCTGCATTTGCACCAAACTAAATTGCCGGTGTGAATGTAGCCTTATTGTTCACCTTCAAGTAAATTATGAGGATTATATTCTATTTCATGCTGTACCCTATACAGTACGTAATGCGTTTTATATTATTATTATTATTTAGGATTTATATAGCACCAGCAGTTTGCACAGCCCTCTACAACGTGAGGGCAAACAGTACAGTTACAATACAATTCAATACAGGCAGAGTCAGTGGGCCCTGCTCGTTAGAGCTTACAATTTAAAAGAGGAGGGTCAAGTGATACAAAAGGTAATAACTGTGGGGGATGAGCTGATGGAGAAAATACATGTGCAGTTGTTAGGTGGAGGCAGGATAGGCTTCTCGGAAGTAAAAAGTTTCAGGGATGGTCTAAAAGTGGACAGAGTAGGAGATAGTTGGACAGATTGGGGTAGCGAATTCCATAGGATGGGAGAGGCTTGGGAGAAGTCCTGGAGGCGAGCATGGGAGGAGGTAACAAGAGAACTAGAGAGCAAGTCTTGGGAGGAATGAAGAAAGCAATTTGGTTGGTATATTGAGATTAGGTTAGTGATGTGGGGGCCGATATATGGTCAGATTCAAAGGCTATTCCTCTTGTAGATGTCAGCATGTGAAACAAGTAGAAATATAAGTTTGCTGAGTAACTGCAGACCTAACTGGTAGACTTCCACTGAGACTGATGAAAAGTGAGGCACAACCATTGTGAAGCATCACTAAGCAGGAAGGGGAGCCTGCGTATGTAACAAAAAATTTAATTTACAGTATGGCAGCTAACCAGTCCTTAGATGCGCTGGCAACATTAGATTTCTTTTTTTAAGGCTTAAAGTGGTTTTTAATCTAAACCAAAAATGTAATATATTGCAGTTTATAAATTTTATCAATCATTAGATGTGGTGACTACATTAGGTCAATTTTTTTAGGCTTTTTTCCCTCTGCATTGGGGCATCTGGGGAAAGAGGAGTGTTAGATGTACTAGCAGATTTAAATACACTTGCAAACTGAATCCAAACTCCAGCTAACACTTTATGAACAGTTACAGTAAAATGTTTCCTTTTGGTATAAAGGTTTTCCATAAATAAATAAAAGCTGATAATTTTAAGCACCCTTGTCAGTAGTAAATGGTATTTTCCTGCTTGTAACTGCTACATCTACAGAAATACTTGTTCTGTTGGAAAACAACAGCCTTTCTGGCAGGATCACCAGGTGATAATGGAAAAAGCTTAAAGAAAATACAGTCACCTCATTTAAAAACTAATAAGCTGCAATATAATATAGCGGGAGCAGCTGGCTTTGTGCTCTCCTGTCCCCATTCACTCTCCCTGATGGGTGTGCTGCACGTGCTGGCTGTGTATATTTCATTCCCCGCTCGCTCCCCCTGGCAGTCTACTGTAAATACAGGACAGGTTGCAAGTATCTATGCAGGCTCTTTACTTATCCCCCACCACTGGAACCTGTGTGAGCACCAGGCTCTGCACTCAGAGTGGGTCTGTGTAGACTCCCCCCCCCTTCCCACTGCTGTATCTTTTGCTGTGAGAGGGGGCAGTGTAAAATCCCTACTTGCTCCTCTGCTCCCCCCCCTGCAAGTGTAAATTGGTTCCAATCAGGGGCAAGAGAGTATGAGCCAATGGAAACACCAGAGATTACTTGCTGTGCTGATGCAAAGAATCCTGGGAACTGTATTCTTAAAGGGGTACTGCAACATACTTGTCTATAGAGGCTAAAAGGCTGTGGACTTTAGTTCCCATAAATGCCTGTGCCCATAGGAGGAGAGTTTCCCTTTTTTCCTGGGCAAACTGATGAAGATTGGGGCCAGTCCAGAGAGCAGAGCGATGGGTACAGTCCTACTGTCAGGGTCTGAACTCTACATGCAAGGGACCAGAGCCAAGCAAAGGAACTGAGAGGACCTGCTGCTGCACCTGTCCACCTACCTAAGGGAGAGAAGAAAGGTCTGTTTCCTAATCTGCCAAGCTGCCCCAGAGACTGAGCCTGAGAAAGAGTCATTGAGTTTCCAGGACCACAGCTGAGAGACTGAACCCCCAGGACCTGACTTCTATAACCTACTGATCACCAAGCCATTGGGATCAGACTAGTCGTCTGTCAGGAGTGGTGAGCTAAATTACACATCTTAACTCTTGCTACACACACAGTTACAGCCATAGAGACTGATGTTACCCAGCCACTCATCTGCATTCACTGCTAACACTCTTAAAGGGCCAGTGCACCACCCACAGAAGGACCCCACCGAAACCTGGCCAATGTTCACTATCAGGCACCAGGTACTTTCAGCCACTTTCAGATGAACCCTCACACTAAAACTCATTTGCCCACCCACTGTTGCTGGTGTATGCATAAGGTACACATAAGGATCCGTTTATTCTTCTGAGCTAGTTGATACCATTCTAGAGCCTCTAGTTGCACCTGTTATAGTTCAGTTTGACTTCGCTATAGTCTTTCGAGTGACAGTGCATCGCTGACTATTCAGTTATTATAGTGCCATTAAGTCCGTGTACTTTTTTTCAGTAAAAAATAAACTATATCGCTCTATGGTCTGTTCAAGTTCAGTGGGTAAACCCCACATAAGCAGCCAGCACAATGTTGCTGGTTACAATATATAAACATAAATACATAGGAAGTGCAGTGCTGAAACAAATTCTTAAATAGATTTTTCCATATAATGAAAATGGTGGAGCCAGAGAGTGTGACTTCATCGCGCCCCAGAACGTGGCAGCCATTTTAATGGTTGGAAACAAGTCACTTTTGGACATGGTGACATGCTATTTTAATTATTTTACTATGTATGTTTAATACTATACTTGAGGCATTAAAAATGTTATATTTACTGCACTATGAGGATTCTGCTTTCCTTTCACCTTGGATTATCCTCTATGAGGATAGCATTTATTCAGGTGTATCTATAGGCTTCATATTGAAGTCCAGGATCCTTAAGGAATATATACAGGCCAGTGGTCGCTTCCAGGAAGCACACAGCGCATATTGACCATTCTTTTGGGAGTCAATACCATCTGGTAAGGGACAGTGTGATTGGTGTTGGTGAAGGAGTTCTTTCGGTGGTTTCCTGGGCACCTATCGGATATCTGTTGAGTCTTGGTTGATTAACTTTTTATCTTCTATATATAAAAAGCTCTGCATTGTAATTTTAGTTATATGGAAAAATCTATTTAAGAATTTGTCTTAGCGCTGCACTTCCTATGTATTTCTGTGTAATTTTTTGTTTAGTGATCCATGTCTTGTTTAATTGCATTTCCCATAATATATTTCAATGATTTGCCAGCAAGTTGCGTGTGGCCTAATTCCTGTGTATTATTATTGATTGGTACCTTACGAACTCTTAATTCACACATGTGCAGGGGCGGACTGACCATTCGGACACTCGGGTACTGTCCGAGGGCCTGGGGTCAGCAGGGGGCCCCATGAGATTCCTCTGGTACCTTTCATAGGCTTTTTTGGGAGTGGATTGAGTGTGGGCCAAGACACAGGGGCCCCATGATCCCCTATTGTCTGGGGGCCCCATGAGTTGTCTGTCCGCCCCTGCACATGTGTAAACTGCTTTAGTCTACAACCAAGTGTGTCAGTGGCAGGGGCGGACTGACAACTCATGGGGCCCCCGGGCAATAGGGGATCATGGGGCCCCTGTGTCCTTGCCTAAACTCAAAAAGCCTATGAAAAAGGTACCAGGGGCATTTCATGTGGCCCCCCTTCTGACCCCGGGCCCTCGGGCAGTGCCAGAGTTTCCAAATGGTCAGTCCGCCCCTAGTCAGTGGGCTTTGAGCTGTTAAGAGAGTTGTGGTAGAACAGAGGACCCACCATCGCCAGCGGCTCCTGCGGGGTTAAGAGCTACAATAATAAATGTTTGCTTTTTGGTTTAATACCATTTTAATATATCCTTACAGAAATCCAGTGTCCTTGTAACTTCTTGTGTACTATTAATCTTATCAGCCTTTCCAGCTATCCTGACTTGTTACAGGTCACTGACTTGGAAAATATTAAAGAGAACTTCAACGTGACAGCCAGGTGACCAGCATATTCAAGAAAGCAGGTGCTCGAATTTTGGCTGATTCCCCATGAATAGGCCAAAATTCGAGCTGTGGGTGGCCCTGCCAGCACCCCAAAACCATTTGTACTAGGCACCAGTCTAAAAATTCTCAGTCCAATCAGATGTAAGCACTGTTTAGGTATTCAGCAGCTACTGGAGCAGAAACTGATTAATAGAATAGAATGAATAGAATAGCCAGAAGCTAACATTCCACTGTGCTGCTTAGCATGGAAGGGGGATGTTCTGTCTGCGGAGCTTAAGGGGAGAAGTCTGAAGCACCTATGGCTAGCTTTGTGAAATTCAAGCACATGCAAAGTGAGCTGAAAAACAAAGGGTTTTTGTTTTTTTTTGCACAGATTGGATGACTGAAGTGAACACAGCTGTATCTTATTCACAAAACTAAAGGAGTGAATACACGATTAGAAAATCAACCGATCGGTCATCTGACGACCGAGAGGCGTTCGTTCAATGGTCGAAATCGTGGCCCACATTAACCAATCTGAAAAAATTGTTAGTCGGGCAATACGTAGTGTTGACGTCTTCCATACAAGTGGAAGTGATGCAGTGTGCGTGTGACTTTGTAGCTTCCGGCCAGTACGAGGGATTATACACAACAATTAACAGCAATGAGTATAATATCATTTATTACATTATCTATATACATAAATAGTGATGCATAAAATATAATATGCATCATTCTGGTTTCATTATCTCATTAGGCTAATGTTCGTTCATGTTTATGAAGATTCCTTGGACATAAACATCCAAGTCATCTTCTGTTTCATGCGTGATAGCGTTTGATAGATTTTTTCGTACGACTGTCATACAACTGTATAGAAAATCGGTTGTTCGTATGTGTAACGACAACATTTTTCACTGTTGTTCAACCGGATTTTTTTCGTTCACAATAATATAGTTATCGGTTAAAACATTCTGCTCATCAACGAAGAGAAAATCGTTCGATCAGTGGTTCTGCGACATTTTTCGTACGATTTTCTTATCATGTGTACAGGGCATAAGTGAACATTCACTTTCCAGAGTAAAATATCGCTACTTCTTTAGTAAAACAACCCCAATAAAAATTAGTTTAGTAAAGTTCTATGTAAATGAGGTTGCAGTCCAACCTCACCTTCCATTTGCACATTTCTAGCTCAATTAGACCTGGTACAACGGGGAAATATAATCAGGAATACTGTATAGTCTTACCTTAGTTTTTCCAAGAACCCAGTTTTCAAGATTAGCCTTGTCTAGAATAGCAGTACAACTCTCTTTTGTGGCAGGAGGATTTTGATGTGCTCTGAAGGCAAGATAATAGTACCTTGAAAATGGAAGAAAAGACTTATTAAAGCTGAACTCCGGTACACAGCTAAATACACAGCTGAAATGCATGTCATGTCCTTTAGCTTCCAAGGGTTTGCACTTTTGTATTTCTTTAACCTCTACCAGACAGTACAGCCAGGTGGCACCACTGCACCACTTTCTTTTTCTAAACATTTTCCGTGTGCTTATTTATGTAAAATGATAACCTCTTCTTGTATGCAGAACCTTTCCTTCCTGCATTTTCATTTTTTTTTTTTGCAAATCCCTTGTGGATCCTGCCATTTCCAAATTATCTCCCTATTGGTAGTGGCAACAAAATAGCAGATGATCCTCTGGCTGCTGCATTGCCACATATTTGTTTATAGACCATGTGACTGTAACAGCACCAATCCCCGCTGGGCAGCAGTGCAAAGGGGAATAAAACTTCCTGCATTGATGTCTGCAGAATGAGTCAAAGGCTCCCTACTTGTTCCAGAGGTAAATAAGGTATTATGGAAGTAGTTTATTACTCTATACTAGAAACAGTACGTTATTCCACTGTGACTACATGCAGGGGTGTCCCTAGGCAGGTGCGAGGGGTGCGCCGCACCGGGTGACACCTATCACACGGGGTGACACCAGACCCGCTCCACGAAAAGGTAAGTTTTAAAGCAAACCGACGATCCCCGCAGGATGGATTGGATCTGCGGATTGAGCATAATGGATCGGAGTCCGTTCCATTATCCTCCCCAATCCACAGATCCAATCCATCTTGCGGGGATCGTCCGTTTACTTTAAAACTTACCTTTTTGTGGAGAGATCAGTTAACCCTGTATAGGCTGCAAGCCAACGATCCCTGCAGAATGGATTGGATCTGCAGATTGGGGAGGATAATGGATCGGACTCCGATCCATTATGCTCAATCCGCAGATCTGATCCATCTTGGGGGATCATCAGCTTGCTTTAAAACTTACCTTTTCGTGGAGAGATCAGTTAAGCCTGTATAGGCTGCCAGCCAACGATCCCCGCAGAATGGATTGTATCTGCGGATTAGGGAGGATAATGGATCGGACTCCGATCCATTATGCTCAATCTGCAGATCCGATCCATCTTGGGGGATCATCGGCTTGCTTTAAAACTTACCTTTTCGTGGAGAGATCAGTTAACCCTGTATAGGCTGCAACCCAACGATCCCCACAGGATGGATCGGATCTGCGGATTGGGGAGGATAATGGATCGGACTCCGATCCATTATGCTCAGTATGCAGATCCGATCCATCCTGCTGGGATCTTCGGAGGGGGTGTCACCAAGTGTTACCGCACCGGGTGACACCAACCCTAAGGACGCCCCTGACCACATATTATTGCCGTGGGTTTAATGACAATTTAAAGCGTAAATTCACTCTCTCAATCAACATTGACTATTTTTAATCCTTATGCTGTTAGCATTACTAAATAGATAGTATAGAAAGTACAGGCGTACCTTGGTTTATGATCACCTCGGTTAATGTAATTTTTGGTTTACGAATGAAAATCCATTGAAAATAATGCCTCGGTTTACAAATTTTTTTTTGCAATACAAAGCAAGTTTCCCTAGGATGCATTGCGCCTGGAATGTTTATAGCGCTGCCCCCATGCATGCTGGAGTCTGTGGGTAGCACGTGGCGATGAGTGTGGAGGTGTTGGAGCAGTTTTTGCATTGAGTTATTGCTTGATTAATCATGTCCCTGTACAGTATTTATGCCTTTAAAGTGCACATTATAAAGAGTTTTGAACAGATAAAATACTTTTTTTTTTTACTTTTTTCTGTCCTCCGGAACAGATTAATTGGTTTTCAATGCATTCCTATTGGGAATCGCGTTTCGATTTACACATTTTTCACAATACGAAACGCCCCGGAGAACGCATTAAATTTGTAAACCGAGGTACCGCTGTATATCATATTTCCTTGCTTTCAACTTTTTTTTTTTTTTTTACTTTTCTTCAGTTACTTACTGGTTTCCATGGCTAGGCAAATTATGCCATACATCGCAGGAGTCTTCAGGAGGGGAGGGAGCGTTCTCAGCTATGTCAATGCCTTAGCTAAGGGCAGATGGATTCGAGGAAGTAAATGCTACATGAATCAACTGCCCTTATTCAAGATGGCCACTGCCAGAAATACCAGGGGGTGTTTTTCAAAATTAATTCTCAACAAAATAAAGCATTGAGACATGGATGGATGTGGGAGTTTGCTTTGAATATTAACAATGAATTAAATAGCATTTTTGGTGGTGCTCAGATGCAGCACAGTTCCACTTGAAGAAATACAGAAATGTAACCTTCTTATCCGCAGCTAGCTGATATGATAATGAAGGAGCAGCAACATACTGAAATGTAATCAGCTCTACTCACTCTGCTCTCTTTCCTGTCAACACATGTTGTGCTGCTGTGCATGTGATGTACATTTAAAGTGTTACTAAACCCATGACCCTGCATTCACTATATCTGGTCTTCCACAGTACAAACAACTGGGAAATGCAATTATTTTAGTAAATATATACTGCTAAATACCTTTTCTCATCAGCAGTATATAGCAGTCTTGTGACTTCTATCAGTGTCCAGCAGAGCACTGGTTAAAGCTTGTAGGAGGAGTTTTCATTCTCCCCTGATTGTCCTATGAGGCTACAGGACCCCTGAATGGACAGTACTGATTGGCACTGTGGCACCCTCCCAAGATAAAAAAAAATTCTAGCAATACACACCATCCTAGGCATGTGCAGCTTGCTCTCATCAGCAGATGTATGTGGGACAGTAGAAAAAGGGGAGGAGCAGTGAAGACAGGATCAAACAGCCTTTTTACACAATGCAGCGGATTAGCCCCTTAGGTTCTACTGTGAGTATAACAAGCATGCTTTACTGCATATACAGACTGATTTTACTGTTGTGGGTTTAGTAACACTTTATTTAGTATACAATTGCATTGACTGATGTTTTTTATATATACCAAAAGATATTAGGGGCAATGGACACAGTGGATTGATTTAATAAAGGCAAACGGGCCGCTAACACTGCAAAAAATACTTTGAAAAAAATAATCATTTGTAAGGAAAATAAAAATAATCAGTATTTTTGCTTGCATGCAATGGATGATTAAAGTCAGCAGAGCTTCACCTCATTCACCAAGTTGAGGAAAATTACCTTGCAAAGGGACCAGCTTATTGGCCTTTAGTAAATCAACCTCAGTGTCCTTTTTGTCAGTTCTCTGTTTTAAAAGTGAACGTAAGCAGAGGCAAAAGCCATTTTGTATGCTTAACCATCCTCCCGAAGTACACAACATATCATTTCACTAGTGACTTGATTCATGGGTGCTGATCCATTATATAGATTGCCTGTCACTCATGTAATTGCCACTGCCATCTTGATGTGCTAATCACTAATCTATAGTTTCCTGCAATAAATTCACACATAACTTCCCCATGGATTTGATATAACTCAGAGGTGTCGCATTTTAGTTATTTAGAAAAGTACTCCACTAAGTATTGCTTGATTGTAAACGAACTGTAAGAAAATAATCACTAAAGTCAATGTGATTTCAGAAAACAACAACCCTCTATATTAGTTCTTCAAGGCACCAAGTTCTCCATCATACACATTTGGGTTAAGAAAAAGGAAAGGACATGTGACCACTCCAGCATGTCACAGCTAAACGGGTCTGAATCAGGCCAACAACAAAAATGCTGTGGTGCCATCACATCTGATCTATATCAGATGAAGCACTGAGGGGGTTCAGAGCAGCCCTGCAAACTCAAGCCACACCCTAGTTGTTCAGACTGGACCATTCTTAACCACTTGACCCCCAGGCCAATTCTGACATTTCTCTCATACATGTAAAATCCTGAATTTTTTGCTAGATACTTAGAACCCCCAAATAATATACACTGCTCAAAAAAATTAAAGGAACACTTTGAAAACACATCAGATCTCAATGAGGAAAGATATCATGCTGGTTATCTATACTGATATGGACGGGGTAATGTGTTAGGAATGTAAGGATGCCCCATCATTTGATGGAAATTAAAATGGTCAACTGAATTCAAAGACACCCCGAAAATCAAAGTGAAAAAATGATGCAGCAGGCTAGTCCATTTTGCTAAAATTTCATTGCAGCAACTCAAAATGGTACTCAGTAGCTTGTATGGCCCCCACGTGCTTGTATGCATGCCTGACAACATCAGGGCATGCTCCTAATGAGATGACGGATGGTGTTCTGGGGTATTTCTGCCTAGATCTGCACCAGGGCATCACTGAGCTCCTGGACAGTCTGAGGTGCAACCTAGCAGCGTCGGATGGACTGAAACATGATATCCCAGAGGTGATATCCCAGAAGTGTTCTATTGGATTTAGGTCAGGTGAGCGTGGGGGCCATTCAATGGTATAAATTCCTTCATCCTCCATGAACTGCCTGCATACCCTTGGGCATTTTCGTGCACCAGGAGGAACCCAGGACTCACTGCACCAGCGTAGGGTCTGACAATGGGTCCAAGGATTTCATTCCGATACCTAATGGCAGTCAGGGTTCCATTGTCTAGCCTATAGAGTTCTGTGTGTCCCTCCATGGATATGCCTCCCCAGACCATCACTGACCCACCACCAAAACGGTCATGTTGAATGATGTTACAGGCAGCATAATGTTCTCCACGTCTTCTCCAGACCCTTTCATGTCTGTCACATGTGCTCAGGGTGAACCTGCTCTCACCTGTGAAAAGCACAGGGCCCCAGAGGCAGACCTGCCATTTCTGGTGTTTTATGGCAAATGCCAATTGAGCTCTATGGGTCCGGGCAGTGAGCACAGGGCCCACTAGAGGATGTCGGGCCCTCAGGCCACCCTCATGAAGTCTGTTTCTGATTGTTTGGTCAGAAACATTCACACCAGTGGGCTGCTGGAGGTAATTTTGTAGGGATCTAGCAGTGCTCATCCTGTTCCTCCTTGCACAAAGGAGCAGATACCGGTCCTGCTGATGAGTTAAGGACCTTTTATGGCCCTGTCCAGCTCTCCTAGAGTAATTGCCTGTCTCCTGTAATCTCCTCCATGCTCTTGAGACTGTGCTGGGAGACACAGCAAACCTTCTGGCAATGGCAGGAATTGATGTGCCATCCTGGAGGAGTTGAATTGCATGTGCAACCTCTGTAAGGTCCAGGTATTGCCTCATGCTACCTTATAGTGACACTGACTCTAGCCAAATGCAAAACTAGTGAAAAACAGAAAAGACAAGTAGGGAACAAAATGTCAGTGGCTTCCATCTGTAAAACCATTCCTGTTTTGAAGGTTGTCTCATTGTTGCCCATCTAGTGCACCTGTTGTTAATTTCATTAATCCCAAAGCATCTGAAACTGATTAACAACCCCCTCTGCTACCTAACTGACCAGATCAATATCCCAGGAGTTGATGCTATACTCTGATTAAAAAGTGTTCCTTTAGTTTTTTTGAGCAGTGTATTAAAAAAGAAAAAACCCGGTGAGGTGATCAAAAGAAAGCTCTATTTGTGTGAAAAAAAAGATTATTATTATTATTATTATACAGTATTTATATAGCGCCAAAAGGTTTGCTCAGTGCTGTACAATACAGTGGGTGACAGTACATGAGACAATACAGTAACAAGACAATATACGAGAGGTTCGAGGGCCCTGATATTTCGAGCTTACAATCTAGGAGGGAGGGGATAGTGGTACAGGAGGAAGTGGCTGTGGGGGGTGGAGTGGTAGGAGGAGTGGAGGAGATCGGCTGTTAGGTGAGGTGGGGTAGGCTTCCCTAAAGAGATGGGTTTTCAGCGTGTGCCTAAAGGTGAGGAGGGTAGGTGACAGTCTGATGGATTAGGGTAGTGAGTTCCAGAGGATGGGGGAAGTCCTGGAGAAGTCCTGCAGTCGGGCATGGGAGGAGGAGACCAGGGAGCTAGAAAGTAGGAGGTCTTGTGAGGAGCGAAGGGTACGGGTTGGGTGGTATTTGGGTATCAGGTCAGTGAGGTAGTTTGGGGCAGTGTTATGAATGGCTTTGTACGTCAATGTTAGTAGTTTGAATTTAATGCGTTGGGCAATCGGAAGCCAATGGAGGGAATGACAGAGGGGGGTGGCAGATGCAGAGCGGTTGATAAGGTAGATGAGTCTGGCTGCTGAGTTCAGGATAGACTGAAGTGGGGATAGTCTGTGATGAGGTAGGCCGGTGAGGAGGGAGTTGCAGTAGTCCAGGCTTGAGATAATAAGGGAGTGAATGAGTTGTTTAGTAGTGTCTGGGGTTAGGAACGGACGTATTTTGGAGATGTTGCGGAGGTGGAGCCTGCATGAGTTTGCCAGCGATTGGACATGGGGTTGGAAGGACAGGTTTGAGTCTAGAGTGACACCTAGGACTTTGGCTTGTGGGGTGGGACTGATGGTGGCATTGTTGGTCGTAACGGGAGAGGGTGGGGGGGCGCGGGCTGGGATGAAAATTAGGAGCTCGGTTTTGGAAAGGTTTAATTTGAGGAAGTGGAGTGACATCCAGTCTGATATGTCGTTCTGTAGGCAAGTGATTTGGGCGGAGACTGAAGGGGTGAGGCGAGGGGTAGAGAGGTAGATTTGCGTGTCACGGCGTAGAGGTGGTAGTTGAAGCCGTGGGAGTGTATCAGTTGGCCAAGGGAGGAGGTGTAGATGGAGAAGAGAGAAAAGAAGGGGCCCAAGGACAGAGCCTTGGGGGAGAGAGGGGGAGGTGGCAGTGTTATAGGTAACGCTGAAGGAGCGTTGGGATAGATAGGAGGAGAGCCAGGAGGAGAGCCAGGAGAGAGCGGAGTCTCTGATGCCAAGGGAGTATAGTTTATTAAGGAGGAGGGGGTGGTCAACTGTGTTGAAGGCAGCGGAGAGGTTGAGGAGTAGGAGGACTGAGTAGTGGCCATTAGCTTTGGCAATTAGCAGGTCATTAGTGATTTTGAGTAGGGCGGTTTTGGTGGAGTGAAGGGGACAGAAGCCAGCTTAGGCAATTGTAGACTAAGCGCTTGAAGAGTTTGGATGTAAATGGCAGCAGGGAGATGGGTCTAAGGTTGCTCAGGTCAGTGGGGTCCAGGGCGGGCTTTTTCAGTATGGGAAGTTTTAGTGTGCAGGGTGTTGGGTGTGGTGGGGGTCAGGGCGGTTGCGAGGTCAGAGGAGGGGAGAGTTGAGGGGGTTATCGTGGGAGGGAGGCTAGGTGGGGAAGTAGAACATTGGCGATGTCCTTACGGATTGCGTCGATCTTGTTTTGGAAGTGGTTGGCAATCTCGTGGGCGGTGAGTGAGGCACTGGGTGGAGGTGGGGGGGGGGGGGAGTAGGGAGTTGAAAGTGGAGAAGAGCCGGCGAGGACAGGTGGGGAGGGTATTGATGAGGGTTACGAAGTAGGCTTGTTTGGCGGCATGGAGGGAGCAGGTGTAGGTGAGGAAGGCGGATTTGTAAAGGGTGAACGCTTGAGGGGATCTGGTTTTGCGCCATAATCGCTCCAGCGCGCGACTGCGTCGTTTAAGATTTTTGGTGTGGTCGTTCTGCCAGGGTTGAAGCGGTCGGGGTCTAATGCTGCGTGTGGTTAGGGGTGCTAAGGAGTCTAAGGGAGCTGACAGCGAGTTGTTATAAGCAGTAGTGGCCAGGTCAGGGCAGGACATTGGAAGGATACTGTCATACAGACAGTCAGCTGCAGAGTAGAGAGGGGCCGGGTTCAGGTTGCGGAGGTTACGGCTGGTGATGGTTTGACGTTTGGGGGGGGAGGTGTTTGAGGACGGGGAGACATAGAACGTAATGAGGTTGTGGTCAGGGGTGTTTGTGAGGTTGTGGGGGGTGCAGAGATGAGAGAAAACGAGGTCCAGGGTGTTCCCGTCGGTGTGGGTGGAGGACTGTGTGATACAAATTTCATTTGGGTACAGCATTGCATAACTGTGCAATTGTCAGTTTAAGTAGCACAGTGCGGCATAGCAAAAAATGGCCTGGCCAAGAATGGGGTACAATCTTCCAGAAGTCCAGTGGTTAAGCAGAGGCACTAGAGAATAAAATGGTGGGTGCTGCAATATTCAATGTCATACAATATTTGCGCAGAGGTTTTCCAATGCAAAATTTTAGGAAAAAATACATTTGAATGAATTTTTACGGAACACAAACCCAATATAATATCCAGTTGTTTTGTGCAATATAAAGCAGGGGTATTGAATTAAAATTCAAGGAGGTCCGGTCACTAAAATTTTCTTCTGGCTGAGGTCCGAATAGGGTTTGCCCATCAATGTGCCCCCTTACATTAAGTGTCGCCATCAGAATGCAACTTTACATCATGTATTCCCATCACATCAGGTGTGCCCATCAGAGTGCTCCTTTACATCAGTTGTTCCCATTGTTCCCATCAGAGTGCCCCTTTATATCAAGTATCCCCATCACATTGCCACCTTACATTGGGTATTCCCATCAGAGTGCCCCCTTACACTCAAAGTACCCCTTTCTATCATATTTCCCCATCAGAGTGCCCCTCAGAGTGCCCCTTTCCATCACATGTGCCCATCAGAGTGCCCCTTTCCACAGTATGTGCCCATTTGTGCCCCCTTAACATAATGGTCCACCATTTAGTGACCGCTGACATTAAGGATGATGTCATGCCGAGTAAATAAATACCAAACATGTCACGCTTTAAAATTGCTCTCACTCAGACATTCATGGCTATACTTCACATGTGTGTTTGGTGCGATCACCATTTACTTAGGCATGCAGCACCTATGTGTGGATGAACATGGCAGGGGGGTGGGGGAAGGTTTGATCCAGGAGCGCTTAATTTTTTAAAATATTTTTTTTATTTCATTTTTTTTATCGACTTTATTGTTGTCACAAGGGATGAACAACATCCTTTGCAATAGCATTGACCATGACCGGTCCTCTTTATGGAGAGATCGGGGTCTATTAGACCCCAGATCTTTCCTCTGGTCTCCAAAGCATCTGATCAAATGAAGATTGATTAGATGCTGTACAAGCTGGTAACGGCTTGTGCACAAACAAACCAAAGCTGGAAGTAACAAAATCCTTGTTATTTCTGGCATCGCAGTAGAGGGGTGGGAACTTCTGTTCTTTCCTCTCTTCTCAGGGAATGTGACCAAACTGGTCGCACTGTTACCAGCTCGATTGGACGGGAGAGCCTGGTAAAGTCAGCTGTTGGGGGGGAGGGGACCCCTTCTGCTGCCTGTAAAAGTGATCCAGAGACTGTATAGCCACTTGGATCACTTTAACAAAAAAGAGAATCACTGGCAGATAAAAAAAATATATACCAGGATCATGACTGTAGCTGCAGTCATGATCCTGGTATAACCATTTCAACCCAAGGATGGGAAGTGGTTAAATCCCAACTTTGAGAAAATGAAATTTTATCCCTTGCAGCGGGGCTGCAACGGATAATTTTTTGATTTCCCAGAGTTGCAAAATGGTATAAGTTGTCACTACCTATAATGTGACCTAAAGAAACCAGTTACCTTTCAATGCAGTGACTACTCTTTGCACTGCCCTATTAAACAAGCCAGTTTCTCTATAACTGTTGTCCTAATTTCTATATTTTTTATCATTGTATTTAAAATCCTGTTTATTCATTCTGAGACAAATCTCCTGATCAGTCATTCTTCACTTCTGTTTTTGTATCGGAGTTCTTAAGACACAGGATGAGACCTTGCTGAATTTGCACACATTATTTGCTGTGCCCAAAGCCATAATTGCAGCTTTGAAAATGTTTCTTTAAATGAAATATTGGGAATAGATAAATACATTAGCCAGTGATCCATGAAATTCTTCAAATATTCAGAAGAGCAGATCAAATGCTAAACAGATTGGCACTTCTTTGTTCATATTCAAAAACCCATTAGGCAAGAAAGAACAAGAGTCGCTGCCTTATGGAAAATCTCAGGATGTGAAAGATCCTTAAGCCTGCAACTTAATTGCTACTTTGATCCTTTTTAGTCCGGTATAAACAAAATAGATGAGCTAGCAGGTTTCCTTTCCTGCCAGTATCTTTAAACAATGCTTATATGACAGTTGTGTTTCACAAACTACTAATATGACATCTGAGGTTAAAATGGTGAGGAATACAGAAAAGCAATGTTTATAAGACAGGGATAAAGTTAACCATGGGTCTTATTTCAAGACTTGGATAAAATTAAGTATTGGTGTTAGGCTGTATTATCATTACACAGGCTGTTTTTTCAGTGTCAGGTAGTTATTTGATGTCTGGAACTCAGCTGGTCCTGCCAGTGATGTAATCGGAAACATGGATATCGTCAGATGTGGTGAACAAGCTTCAACTAACCAAAAATGTGCAACCTGTACTGGTCATTGCAGAAAGATAACTTCTACTGTTCCAGTGTTCTAATATGTCTGTGAAGGTTCTTATTTATCAAGCTATAGCATTATAAGTTATGTTATAACTGGTGGTAGCTAATCACATTTAGGCTTGTTCGTGCTAGTCAACTCCAAAGTTGCACGATTTTTCAGTGCAACTTTGAAGTCCGACATTGATACGACTTTTAAGTGACTTTAATATGACCTTTACACTCTCTGGTAAACCAGATCAAAGTAGTACAGGAACCCTTTCTGAAGTTGCAGCAACTTCAGTAGTGTCAATTGGATCAGCTCTCCTAGAGATACATGGCACTTCACATGTCCTGCGACTTTGTCACAGGAGTGTGAACTGAGCCTCAAGGTCAAGTATCCCTAGACATTAAACACAGGGGAGAAGCAGAACATCCAGAGTAATTTAGTCATCCATACATGGTCCAGGTGTAAAAAAAAGAATTAGGAGGATTTTATCAAACATCCAGCAATATACTGAGACAGAAACTTGTACATCCAAAAAGACCCAACCAAACACCAAGTAACTTAATATTTTTCAGTCCAGTGTAGTTGTAGTGACGAATGCTAAGGCATATACACTTGGGAAACAAAACAACCTCCCAACAACTGAATGAACCCAACATAGAAAGAAAAAAATAGAAATTCTCTCAAGGACAGTGAGGTAAATATTTTGGACAGGGGGAGAAAACTGGTTTACAACTGGTTAAAAGGGCCATCTATGTCAAACAAGAACAAACATCCCTAAATGGAGGTGGAGGCCTCTGACATCATCCTTCACCCACATATATGATATTTTACTGTCTGTGTCCTGATGATCTGACAGCAATTCACACCTTCAGTTATCTAGCTTGAATGATAAACACATGTCCCATATTTAACACTGTGGGAATGGATTATGGAATTAGAACTGGAAGAAGTCTATCCTGTTTTTGGACAATCAGCATCTACCTTGTCACATTCGATGGGGATTGGATTAAAGTGACTGAGTTACCCTAGTATAGGGTATGTTCCTGACAGTGTTGCCAACTGTCAGTATATTTACTGGCAGCCAGTTACAAATTGCCATTTTTCTCATGCCAGTAATGCCAGTAACAGGAAAAGGTTTCTAGTTAAATATGGCTATGACGCTCAGCTGGCAGTTCCAGTCTGTAGCTGGCCGAGACCATCTGAGTACCTGCCACAGTGGATTCGGGATCAGTGGGCTCTGGCGGAGGCAGTGCCTGAGCGTGACATGTGATGTCATGGTGCAAAGGAGCCCAGTGGAGCGGCCAGAGCCTTGTGTGCAGATCTGGAATGGGAGCAAGGCAAGCTGGGAGCAGGGCTGTAAGTGCTGTTTGGACTAGAGTGGACTGAAGGGACCACCTGGCATGAAGAGAGACTGTGACTCAGGAGCGGATGTGTCATGTTGGTGAGGTATCATCATCATTTGTGCTGTTGCACACTGCTGTCAGTGTCATTGTGAGAGTCAATTTCATAAGTGTGTGCCTGCCAATTTTAATTTCTTGCTCTCCTGAGTCCTGTCCCTAAGCTACTGTAAATATATACTGACTACAGTCCTAAATAGTTTACCATACTATATCCAAATCAGTGAACTTAAATCAGTATATCAACAGTATATAGTATATCCACTGATATCACTACAATACATACACTGTATTGCCAAGAGTATTGGGACACCCCTCCAAATCATTGGATTCAGGTGTTCCAATTACCTCCATGACCACAGGTATATAAAATCAAGCACCTAGGCATGCAGACTGCTTCTATAATCATTTGTGAAAGAATGGGTCGCTCTCAGGAGCTTGTGAATTCAAGCGTGGTACCGTGATAGGTTGCAACCTGCGCAATAAGTCCATTCGTGAAATTTCCTTGCTACTAAATATTCCACAGTCAACTGTTAGTGGTATTATAACAAAGTGGAAGCAACTGGGAACAACATCAACTCAGCCACGAAGCGGTAGGCCATGTAAAATGACAGAGCGGGGTCAGCACATGCTGAAGCGCACAGTGCACAGAAATCGGCAACTGTCTGTAGAGTCAATAGCTAAAGACCTCCAAACTTCATGTGGCCATCAGATTAGCGCAACAACAGTGCGCAGAGAGCTTCATGGAATGGGTTTCCATGGCTGACCAGCTGCATCCAAGCCTTACATCACTAAGTGCAATGCAAAGCGTGGGATGCAGTGGTGTAAAGCACACCACACCTAGACTCTACAGCAGTGGAGACGTGTTCATGACAAATCACGCTTCTCTGTCTGGCAATCTGATGGACGTGTCTGGGTTTGGTGGTTGCCAGGAGAATGATACTTGCCTGACTGCATTGTGCCAAGTGAAAAGTTTGGTGGAGGGGGGGATTATGGTGTGGGTTTTTTTTCAGGGATTGGGCTTGGCCCCTTAGTTGCAATCAGTCCTGACTTCAACCTGATAGAACACCTTTAAGATGAATTAGAGCAGAGACTGTGGACCAGGCCTTCTCGTCCGACATCAGTGCCTGACCTCACAGATGCGCTTCTGGAAGAATGGTCAAACATTCCCATAGACACTATATTATAACCTTTTTGAAATTACATAAACATATTCATATTCAAATATCATAATAATAAAAACTCAAATGAAAATCAAAAACGTCCAATAAAAAGTGTCCCAATAAAAAAAAAATTGTCCCAATAAAAAAATTGTCCCAATAAAAACAAAAATAGTGTCCAAAAAAATGTCCCAATGTTCAAACTTTATCATCCAGTAGGAAGAAATCTTATTTCATCCCGTGGTACCTCAAAAAAACAAATTTGAATAATCTAGTGCATTACCTTTAAAAATAATATTTATAAATAATATATTCACTCCGTGCAAAAACACAAAACACAAAAACTGTGCAAAAACTGTATATATATCTCTTTCGTGCACATAAGGATTAACTGTGACCACTCTGTGAGCACTGCAATACTGTGTATCCACCAACACCAATAGTATTAGATACTATTACCCTCTGTATCAATATACCAGCATCCAATGAGATCTTCTAATTTGCTCCAAAGAAATTATTCCAAGGTCCTCAAAAGACAAGAAGGGTCTCAAGGCTCATATTCAAGGTATAGGTAAGAAATTTTTAATAGCCACTTACATTAAAATATCATAAATCCAGCTCCCAACATGTTTCTTATGTGAGTTCTATCAAACAAATGCGATAAGCCATGTGTTGACAACCCACAAAATGGCCGCGGCGACACTTCCGGTCTGCGTGCGTGCGTCACGACGTCACACCCTTAACGCGTTTCGTCACTTCCGGACTTCATCTGAAGGGAACCCTTCAGATGAAGTCCGGAAGTGACGAAACGCGTTAAGGGTGTGACGTCGTGACGCACGCACGCAGGCCGGAAGTGTCGCCGCGGCCATTTTGTGGGTTGTCAACACATGGCTTATCGCATTTGTTTGATAGAACTCACATAAGAAACATGTTGGGAGCTGGATTTATGATATTTTAATGTAAGTGGCTATTAAAAATTTCTTACCTATACCTTGAATATGAGCCTTGAGACCCTTCTTGTCTTTTGAGGACCTTGGAATAATTTCTTTGGAGCAAATTAGAAGATCTCATTGGATGCTGGTATATTGATACAGAGGGTAATAGTATCTAATACTATTGGTGTTGGTGGATACACAGTATTGCAGTGCTCACAGAGTGGTCACAGTTAATCCTTATGTGCACGAAAGAGATATATATACAGTTTTTGCACAGTTTTTGTGTTTTGTGTTTTTGCACGGAGTGAATATATTATTTATAAATATTATTTTTAAAGGTAATGCACTAGATTATTCAAATTTGTTTTTTTGAGGTACCACGGGATGAAATAGGATTTCTTCCTACTGGATGATAAAGTTTGAACATTGGGACATTTTTTTGGACACTATTTTTGTTTTTATTGGGACAATTTTTTATTGGGACAATTTTTTTTTTTTTTATTGGGACACTTTTTATTGGACGTTTTTGATTTTCATTTGAGTTTTTATTATTATGATATTTGAATATGAATATGTTTATGTAATTTCAAAAAGGTTATAATATTGTATTACTTTCTGGGGAGAAAGTGTGACTTTTTGAGGTATTTTGGGGGGAAGGTGGTTATACACATACTTAATTCCCATAGACACACTCCTAAATCTTGTGGACAGCCTTCCCAGAAGAGTTGTAGCTGTTATAGCTGCAAAGAGTGGGCCAACTCAATATTGAACCCTATGGACTAAGACTGGGATGCCATTAAAGTTCATGTGCGTGTAAAGGCAGGCGTCCCAATACTTTTGGCAACATAGTGTATTTATATAGAATTGTCTGCTAAGGATCAGTGAAACAGAAGGTTTTTAATTTACCTGAATTTTTTGCAAAGATAGTGAGATTTGGTG
Organism: Staurois parvus; assembly: GCF_062004578.1. Lineage (NCBI taxonomy): Eukaryota > Metazoa > Chordata > Amphibia > Anura > Ranidae > Staurois > Staurois parvus. The sequence continues at coordinate 12,450,259 of NW_028318326.1, forward strand.
AAATTTCACTATTTTGACAAAATGTATTGGAGTCAAAGCTGAAGGCAGTTTCAAGGTAGTTTTTGGTGACTTGTGGCTCCTAATGGTCACAGAAGCCCTTTTTACCGTCCTGGTGGCCTGTTCTTCTGCCCTCATTAGCTTCATTATTTAAAAATTTTCACATAACGAACTAAGTGTGAAAAAAAGGATAAAAAGAAAAAAATAAAGCAACAGTACAGAAATAGTGATCAAATACGCGCAAAAATACAGCCTAGGAAGACACATGTGGTCTTAAGCACATACTGTATATGCAACATGCAATAACAGTACAACCTAAGATGTTGCAAAGCCAAAACTTGACACAAATGTTAATATCAAGTAGCATATTATATAGTTCTACTACTCTATGTGTTCCAGATGCTTGCTTTATTATATTTGTACCTTTTTAGAAACTCTTCAAATAAAATACGGTGAGAATATCCTTCTCTACGAATGTTAACAGTTTCCAGAATGCCCGTATAACGCAGCTGCATGAGCACCCGATCCCTTGAGAACTTCATCGCTTCTCGGTCATCATTTGGTTTGATGCAGCGCACAAAGTGAGGCTGTCCAACCACCATTTTTGACAAAAGATCCATTAAGGAGTACTAAAGAAAAACATAGGCAAAAATATTATAAAAAAGCAAAAAATAATAAGACCGTACAGATTACTGAAGAATAAACAAAAAAGTTGTATAGAAGTTTAATGTGTGAGTGAATTCATAAACCTCAGTGGTTTTGTTGTTAAAGTATATGTAAACCCAGTCACTAAAATCCTAAAATCTGTAGGCTTTAACATGTTAATATAAATTTAAAAGTAGCTATAAAGATCTAAATCTGCATCTTTCATTAAACTATTACTTGGTGATCCTGCCATAAAGATCCTTATGAAGCCACTTCCTTTTATCGGGTGACAATGTTCTGTCACTATCTCCCAATTGTTTTCAGTTGTCATTTTTTCAATGATTGTTCCTATGCAAATTAAAAGTGGTCTATGAAGATTACACATATTGCACAGGCATGTTCTACTGGTGTCACCACCAGGAAACACATCCTGAGAAATGAAGTGCAGCCATTGCTGCAGTGCATGAATGTGGACAGAAAATGGACACAATGAGGCTGCAGGAGGCCAGCAGTGCTTATATGCAACAACTGAAAAAAAAAAGGCAAGAACAATATTGTATTTGAAAAACAGTATTTAAAAAAATGTGGCAATTGATTACTATGCACAGTGATTCCCATCCACTTTAACTTTGTAACTTTATTAGTACACATTTGGGCATATATTAATAATACGGCGGAACAGAACAATGGCAGAGTGTAAATATATTTATTGACATTTTAATGTCCGTTACATGATGCTACTTTTGAGCAATCCTGCATTAGTCTAATACATAAAACCAATATCCTTCTCAAATAAATTAGTGTCACATAATATAAATGTTATTTCAAAAGCTCTAGGGAGTTTAATTAACTAAATTAAAGCAATGCAATTTTTCCTCAATGTGAAATTGCATGTTTAGGGTAAAATTGATTTACTTATGCCTGTGTGACATCTTTACAATTGGTTTAACTAGTGCAAGGTTCAGATTATCTATTACAAATGAAAATGAAAACATTTACTATTGAAAGTACATGTGAAAATGAAAAGTGGTAGACTGATACAGTTTGTCTTGATATAGTTTAAAGCGGAGCTCCATTCCCCCAATAAATTTTTGGTAAAGCAGATCCACGATGACCTTTCAATAGCATTAACAATTGGAATAATTCAGTAGTAAAAGCATTGTAATTACTTAGTATTAAAAATTTACCATGATCTCGGAAGCAGGCAGGCGCTATGATGGCTGTGGGCATCTGAAACCTGCAGATATTTATTTCCGGGAATCGATGCTGCACCACTCGTTCTCACGCCTGGAATCCCAGCATGAACCACTCGTTCTCGTGCCTGCGCAGTACAGACACTGCTCGGCGCGACGTGTGTAGTTCCCGCCCCTGTCAGTCAACCTGTACATTCGAGTCATTTCTGGTTTCCAAGTCCCACGATTACAGGAAACCAAAGGACTCCTGGGATACAGGAAACAACATCCAAGGAGACCTTGCAAATCGCCTTACAACGTCATTGCCCAGGCGGCCGTGACCGGAACTGCAGGCTTGCAGTGGATTTAAAGGTATGTACAGTGGGAATCAAAAGTTTGGGCACCCCAGCTAAAAATTTGCATTAATGTGCATAAAGAAGCCAAGGAAAGATGGAAAAATCTCCAAAAGGCATCAAATTACAGATTAGACATTCTTATAATATGTCAACAAAAGTTAGATTTTATTTCCATCATTTACACTTTCAAAATAACAGAAAACAAAAAAATGGCGTCTGCAAAAGTTTGGGCACCCTGCAGAATTTATAGCATGCACTGCCCCCTTTGCAAAGCTGAGACCTGCCAGTGTCATGGATTGTTCTCAATCATCGTCTGGGAAGACCAGGTGATGTCAATCTCAAAGGTTTTAAATGCCCAGACTCATCTGACCTTGCCCCAACAATCAGCACCATGGGTTCTTCTAAGCAGTTGTCTAGAAAACTGAAACTGAAAATAGTTGACGCTCACAAAGCTGGAGAAGGCTATAAGAAGATAGCAAAGCGTTTTCAGATGTCAATATCCTCTGTTCGGAATGTAATTAAGAAATGGCAGTCATCAGGAACAGTGGAAGTTAAAGCAAGATCTGGAAGACCAAGAAAAATATCAGACAGAACAGCTCGCAGGATTGTGAGAAAAACAATTCAAAACCCACGTTTGACTGCACGATCCCTCCAGAAAGATCTGGCAGACACTGGAGTTGTGGTACACTATTCCACTATAAAGAGATACTTGTACAAATATGGTCTTCATGGAAGAGTCATCAGAAGAAAACCTCTTCTACGTCCTCACCACAAAAATCATCGTTTGAACTTTGCAAATGAACATATAGACAAGCCTGATGCATTTTGGAAACAAGTTCTGTGGACCGATGAGGTTATAATTGAACTTTTTGGCCGGAATGAGCAAAGGTACGTTTGGAGAAGAAGGGGCACAGAATTTAATGAAAAGAACCTCTGTCCAACTGTTAAGCATGGGGTTGGATCAATCATGCTTTGGGGTTGTGTTGCAGCCAGTGGCACACAGAACATCTCACGAGTAGAAGGAAAAATGGATTCAATAAAATTTCAGCAAATTTTGGATGGTAACTTGATGCCATCTGTGAAAAAGCTGAAGTTAAAGAGAGGATGGCTTCTACAAATGGATAATGATCCTAAACACACCTCGAAATCCACGGGGGATTACATCAAGAGGCGTAAACTGAAGGTTTTGCCATGGCCTTCACAATCTCCTGACCTCAACATAATTGAAAATCTATGGCTAGACCTTAAAAGAGCAGTGCGTGACAGACAGCCCAGAAATCTCAAAGAACTGGAAGACTTTTGTAAGGAAGAATGGGCAAAGATACCTCAAACAAGAATTGAAAGACTCTTGGCTGGCTACAAAAAGCGTTTACAAGCTGTGATACTTGCCAAAGGGGGCAGTACAAGATATTAACTCTGCAGGGTGCCCAAACTTTTGCAGATGCCATTTTTTTGTTTTCTGTTATTTTGAAAGTGTAAATGATGGAAATAAAATCTAACTTTTGTTGACATATTATAAGAATGTCTAATCTGTAATTTGATGCCTTTTGGAGATTTTTCCATCTTTCCTTGGCTTCTTTATACACATTAATACAAATTTTTAGCTGGGGTGCCCAAACTTTCGATCCCCACTGTATATTAAAAAAAAAAAAAATATATCCAACTTGTTCTTTATTTCACAGGGACAACATGATCAGGTAAAGTATGAAAAATGGGTGGAACTCCGCTTTAAGAAACTATTGTATTTTTTAACATGGATGTTTTTGTAACATATACTTTAAAATCTGGGATAATGTTTACATGTTTATATGGCTCTCGAGATGATTCATAAAATTGGGGAAAAGAAATAAAGGAATTGGAGTGGTTATCAAAAGCAGTTATCAAAAGAAAACAGTCAGGTTTTACCTTTCATTTTAGGTAAAAAATAAGAACTCTTATTATTCATATTAAAAAAACAATGTTAATTTTGAGTTAAAATGAATGTCTAGACTAAATAATGTTATATATATATATATATATATATATATATATATATATATCACCTACTAACTGCTAAAACCAACGACCATTACTCCATACTCATACTCCTTGACCTTTCCGCTACCTTTGACACAGTCGACCACCCGTTCCTCCTCAGTAAACTCCGCTCTCTCCTGGTTCTCCTCTTACCTTTCTCAGTGCACTTTCAGTGTCACATACAACTCCTCCGCTCCTCTTCCCCTTTCTGTTGGGGTACCCCAAGGTTCTGTTCTTGGACCCCTCCTTTTCTCTCTCTATACCTCCTCCCTGGGCCAAATGATAACCTTCCATGGCTTCCAATACCACCTCTATGCTGATGACACCCAAATTTATCTCTCCACTTCCCAGCTCACCCCCTCAATCACCTCACGTATCACAAATCTACTAAGCGACATATCAGCATGGATGTCACATCACTACCTCAAACTCAATCTTTCAAAAACTGAGCTTATAATATTTCCTCCTCCTCGATCCCCCACTCACGACTTTACCATTAAAATCAACAACACAACCATTGGTCCTTCCCCTCATGCCAGGGTGCTAGGCGTAATCCTAGACTCTGACCACTCCTTTGGGCCCCAAATCCACTCACTGGCTAAATCCTGCCGCCTCAACCTCCGGAACATTTCAAAAATCCGCCCCTTCCTGACCAATGACACCACAAAACAACTTATCCATGCCTTGGTTATATCCCGCCTCGATTACTGCAACTCCCTCCTCACTGGTCTACCGTTACACAGGCTATCCCCCCTTCAGTCTATTATGAATGCTGCTGCTAGACTCATACTGTACACCTTAACAACCAATCAGTGTCTGCTGCCCCTCTCTGCCAATCCCTTCACTGGCTTCCACTAACCCAACGTATAAAATTCAAAATACTAAGCACAGCTTACAAAGCCACCCACAACACTGCCCCTAGCTACATCACTGACCTCATCCACAGATATCGGCCAAATCGCCCACTCCGCTCCTCCCATGATATCTTCCTCTCTAGCTCCCTCATCACCTCCTCCCATGCTTGCCTCCAGGACCTCTCCCATCCTCTGGAACTCCCTACCACAGCATGTCCGGTCAGCCCCCACCCTGTCTGCCTTTAGGCGATCTTTGAAAACGCACTTCTTCAGGGAAGCCTACCCCACCTCCACCTAAGAACTGTACTTCAATCACCTCCGCCAGATCATCCCCCGCACCTTTTGTATCACCTCCCCCTTCCTTTAGATTGTAAGCTCCACGAGCAGGGCCCTCCTATTCCTTCTGTACTGAAATGTATTGTAATTGTATTGTCTCCCTTATACTGTAAAGTGCTGCGCAAACTGTTGTCTCTATATAAATCCTGTATAATAATAATTATATATATATATATTTGTTTTAAGCGTTTGAGATTAGCTATGCTAGGAGTACGTAAGCTTACCCTGAAATACGAAGCCACTGTTTGTCTTTTCATATTTGTTGTCTCCTCTGGATGTCTCATCATTTCCATAGTGTCCACCTAAAGGCAAAAATATATAGTTATATGAAGTGCTCATATAATATAGGTAGGTTTAGGTTACCTGACTTAACAATTATACATTTATAACACTTATACTGCATAATAGGTCTGTCTACCTCTAGCCTAAAGATTGCAAAGCTTCTTGGTTTAAAATGTTTACAAGAGCACAATGGATAGCTTTTTTAAGTAGGACTTGTAATATAAATGTGTAACACCAACTACAGTAACTTTAACGGTCTGAAACAGTGTACAAAAATGTATTTCTAATTAAGCTACAATAGATGTTTCTGTCATCTTCTGTACTGCCATACTGCTTGGACCTGCTGCCATAATTTCCTTAAATATGCAACTAATTATGATGAATGTAGATTATATGTGGTGAAATACCACTCATAATATCATTTTAAAGAATAGTTACTCTTTGAAAATTAAAGGTTAACACTTAATATTACAGTTGCAAGAAAAAGTATGTGAACCCCTTGGGATTACGTGGAGTTTTGCATGAATTGGGCATAAAATGTGCTCTGAACGTCATCTAAGTCACAACAATAGAAGAACACAGTCTGCTGAACATAATACTACACAAACATTAGATGTTGCCATGGTTTAATTGCACATAACATGTAAACATTCACAGTGCAGGGAGGAAAAAGTATGTGAACCTTTGGACTTAATAACTGGTTGACCCTCCTTTGGCAGCAATAACCTCAACTAAATGTTTCCTGTAGTTGAAGATCAGACCTGCACAATGATCTGGAGTAATTTTGGACCACTCCTCTTCACAAAACGGTTTCAGTGTAGCAATATTCTTGGGATGTCTGGTGTGAATCGCTCTCTTAAGGTCATGCCACAGCATTTCAATCGGGTTGAGGTCAGGACTCTGACTGGGCCACTCCAGAAGGCGTATTCTGTGCTGTTGCAGCCATTGTTTTGTTGAATTACTTGTATGCTTTGGGTCATTGTCCTGTTGCATCACCCATCCTCTGCGGAGCTTCAGTTGGCGGACAGATGGTCGTACGTTTTCCTGCAAAATGTCTTGATAAACTCTGGAATTCATTTTCCCATCAATGACAACAATCCGTCCAGGCCCTGAGGCAGCAAAGCAGCCCCAAACCATGATGCTCCCTCCGCCATGTTTTACAGTGGGGATGAGGTTTTGATGTTGGTGTGCTGTGCCTTTTTTTCTCCACACATAGTGTTGTGTGTTCTTCCCAAACAACTCAATCTTGGTTTCATCAGTCCACAGTATATTTTGCCAGTAGTGCTGTGAAACATCCAGGTGCTCTTTTGCAAACTTCAAACGTGCTGCAATATTCTTTTTGGACAGCAATGGCTTCCTCCGTGGTGTCCTCCCATGTACTCCATTCTTGTTTAATGTTTTCCTTATTGTAGATGTGTCAACAAAAATGTTAGCATGTGCCAGAGATTTCTGTAGGTCTTTAGCTGACACTCTGGGATTCTTCTTTACCTCATGCAGCATTCTGCGCTGTGCTCTTGCAGTCATTTTTACAGGACGACCATGCCTAGGGAGAGTAGCAACAGTGCTAAACTTTCTCCATTTGTAGCCAGTCTGTCTTATCGTGGACACATGAACATCAAGGCTTTTGGAGATACTTTTGTAACCCTTTCCAGCTTCATGCAAGTCAACAATTTTTGATCGTAGGTCTTCTGAGAGCTCTTTTCTGCGAGGCATGGTTCACATCAGACAGTGCTTCTTGAAACCAGTAAACCCAAAACAGGTGTGTGTTTTTTAAGGGCAGGACAGCTGTCAGCAACACATCCAATATCATCACACTGATTGGAGTCAAGGTTGGCTCACTCCTGGCTCCAAATAGCTCTGGGAGAAGTCATTAAGCTAGGGCCTCACATACTTTTTCCTCCCTGCACTGTGAATGTTTACATGTTATGTGCAATGAAACCATGGCAACATCTAATGTTTGTGTAGTATTATGTTCAGCAGACTGTGTTCTTCTATTGTTGTGACTTAGATGACGTTCAGAGCACATTTTATGCCCAATTCATGCAAAACTCCAAGTAATCCCAAGGGGTTCACATACTTTTTCTTGCAACTGTATATGCAGTGTTTTCTTCAATAGTCTCCAAATCTTCTGGTTTAATGATCATATAACAAGTGGGTTTAGGAGACAGGAGCTGTATCACCTTATTGTTCATGATAGAAAATTAAGACAAATTCATACCAGGCTCCAGCATGCACCATTTAATTAAAAGAGATTTACGCCATTTTTAGTGGAATCTTAAATTTAAAAAACCTTTAAAATAGATCACTCCTAATGTCTGCAAATAAATTATGAATCCAATCGTACACCACTCTTTACAAACTTAAGTAAACTGATGTCTCTCAATGTACTACTCACTATACTGATTCAATTATCTCCAACTCTGTATTAGATCCCTAACCATCTGCAATATGTGGATTGTTAAGAAAAGGACCTTGGTGGGAGTATAAATCCGGAGGACTGGAAGCAGGTCTGGTATACCACTTCCCATTGCTTCATAAATGATTCAGCTAAAGAACCCAACTTCAAACTACTCCATCATTGGTATCTTAGCATCTGTCAAAGTTTACTCCTTCAGAGTTGGGACTGTGTTTCAGAAGATAAACTCTGGGCACCCTCTATGATGGTCATACCTTCGCAGTAGGAGGTTTTGGAGTGGGGTATACCAGATGCTTTACACTCATCTGGGCAGGGGCATCCATGAAAGAGCATAAAAGGGCCTTATAAGACTTGAGCTCGAGTATTGTATGAATACCCAGTTCCATCTCCTTATGTTTCTTTTCAACAAGTCTTGGCTAAAGCTTGGTGGTCATCTAGCCCACAATTGGCACATGTTCAAAATAAAATGGCATTGTATCTCTTGAATGAAGAGATGTCAGTCATTTTTTTTAAATTCAATATTTATAGCTCGTTCCAAGAACATATCACAGTACATACAGTGAATGAGTGTGCAATGCAGATATACACAAAAAGGAAAACATCATTAAAAATGGTGACTCAGTAGGTCAACAGGTACCTTGTATTCTGAGAGACCTTTTCCCCTCCATGCACTACACTCAGTATAAAATCTCCTTATTTCTTGGGAAGGCAAAGGCCCAGAGTTTATCTTCTGAAACACAGTCCCAACTCTGAAGGAGTAAACTTTGACAGATGCTAAGATACCAATGATGGAGTAGTTTGAAGTTGGGTTCTTTAGCTGAATCATTTATGAAGCAATGGGAAGTGGTATACCAGACCTGCTTCCAGTCCTCCGGATTTATACTCCCACCAAGGTCCTTTTCTTAACAATCCACATATTGCAGATGGTTAGGGATCTAATACAGAGTTGGAGATAATTGAATCAGTATAGTGAGCTATTAGTAAACCAACAAACATATTATTATGAGTCTTGTGACAAGAGTAGTTTTGTTGGAGATGGAGTGGGAGTGGGTGTTAAGGAAAGAATAAGGGGATTGAGGGAGATTAAGGTGAAGAAACCCAAAAAAGAAGGTTTGGATGTGGCAGTCCCCAGCCGTGAGGGTGTGACTATAGTCACAGGAAAGGGGAAAGAGGTTCTTTGCAAGGTTCAGATAGAGGTGTACTGTTTCTGTGACAGACTGCAAGATAATTTAGCATAATAAATTTATATTCATCAGAGTATTGGAACTGATGCCATTAAAACCAAGTTTCATGAAATGCCTCTTCCTGGATTCAGAAAAAGAGGTGAGGTCTTCCATTCGCCTGATTTGTTAACAACAGCCCATTGGCCAGAGGTGGGAGGGGTAGTATCTTCCCATTTAGTCAGTATACAGGATTTTGTAGTGTTTAATAGCTAGTTAATAGGGAACACCTATATCACTTCCTTGAGAGCAGGCTTAGATGTAAGAGATATGCAGCAGGGTCATCACATAAGTCAATCCCTGTAAACATAGTGATCTGCTACTGTATCTCCTCCTAATAGGGTTGTTTTAGAGGGCAGGAACAGAACAGTCTGTTTAGCACATAGATAGGGAGTCTATACCGCCTGGCCAGCAATTTATACAATTTATAGAACAATTTTTCCTCTTTTTGTTCTGACATGAAAGTTTGACAAATTAAGCAAGAAAGGGTGGGTTAAAAGTCTTCCAGTGGGGCCATGGGAACAGAATGGGTGTCCTAGCAGACTGGGGTCTTAGTAAGTGGGAGAAGATGTGACATGAGGATCTTCAGTACGGACAGAAAATGTTTGGCTTGCATGTCCAATCAAACTAATCAGGGTCCACCATAGCTTGTGTTTCAGACATAGATTTGAGCAGTGGCGTAATTAGACCCTTCAGGGCCCTGGTGCGAGAAACTATGAAGGGCTCCCTGACCCCCGGCTGGGGTTCTTCTCTGCAAGCCCAGTGGATGGATTGCCAAGGCCCGGGCGCAAGTGCAACCTTTGTGACCCTTGTAGTTCCACCACCGGTGTCAGCAATTTTTTAAATTTGTGTTTAAAATATCTTTTCCAATTTTTTTAAGAGTCCCGTTGGGGGGGGGGGGGTGAGATATCAGGGATGTAAAGAGGAAGGGAAGGAAAAGGAGAGGAGTGGCTCTCTCTTTGATCTGTCATGATGTGGGGCTCTATCCACTGTGCGAGAACCCGCTGTTCTGGCCAGCAGCTTCAGAAGGAGCGGAGGATGGGATGTCAAAGGTGGCAGCTGCTCTTCCGGAACCGCTGGAGCGTATGCTGTCCAGGGGAACACAAACCGGAAGTGACATGGACATGGAACAGTGACGCGTTTCAGAGCATGCACAAAGCTCCTTCTTCAAGACCGGTCATGAAAAAGGAGCTTTGCACACGCCCCAAAACGCACCCACATCACTTCCGGTTGGCCCTGGACAGCTTTTGTTGCAGTGTACACTCCAGCAGCCCTAGAAGAAAGGGGGCCATCTTTGACAAACCATTCTCAGCTCCCCCTGCAGCTGCTGACTGGCACAGTGGGTTCTCACACAGTGGATAGAGCCCCGTATCATGATGGATCATACAGAGCCTGTTTTTACTGCCACCATGTAAGTGTTTCTAACCGCTGTCATCAAAGTGAATTTGGATATACTGCACTTAGAAGCACCTTCCTGTCTTATCCTCCTTCACATACAGAGTCTGCTTCAACTCCCAGAAGTGCTGCCCAGTGCCTGTGTTCCAGTTCATCATCTATCATTGACTGACATTCTTCCATCCACAGCATTCTCCATTGATGCGCTCTACATACATCTTCTATTACTTAGTTGAGAGTTTTAAAGTAAACCCATGGTAGGGCAGAGTGGCATGCTGCATATCTGCTGTTCTAAGTCGATCAAGTATTGCTGCTAAACGTACAGAGTGGTGATACCGGATGGGACCAGGGAAAAACCTTTCCTTTTTCTGTTCTTGGATAAAAGTAGTAGCTTACTGGCTATCCTTGGGTTCTTGTTTGCTGAAAGAAACTTAATGAACTTGCTTTAGAGTGATATGTCTGCAATCCTGAATGATAAGATGTGCAAATATGATTGGGTCTGAGCCCCCTGGATTGATCATTACTTACTTAAATGGTTTGTTTTAACCCTCTAACTGTTAGCTTGTCTGGGCAGCTCAGGCTGTTAAAGTAAGGTAAAAAATAACAGATTACTGAGAGGATTACAGGTGAAAATGTAATAAATTATTGTTTTTGTGCAAGCTACAGTTCAGCTTACATTTTTTAGTCAGGTCCATCTAAATCATCTGCAGCCACCACATCTAAGAATTGGTAAACTGCAATATATTACATTTTTGTTTTTTGGGGTTTAATACTTTTTTGGGGGGGGAGGGTTGGGTATAGTGACTTTGACCATTCACTGTTGACCACCTGACAATTTTTAACTTTTCGCTCCACACCTTTTCCATCTTGTCTCCATGTATGTCTTTCCCCTCCTTATTCTTCTATGCTCACTCTCTATTGCTCTTTCTTGTTACAATGTTGCAGTCACAAAATCCCAGTTTGTTTTTTGATTGCTGGCACGTGGACTTCAGAGGGGAATTTTCATAATCCTAGTTTGACATTGTTATTTGCCTTGTCTCTGTATAAGTACCTTTTTTTCCAATGGAATTGTGTTTACTGCTCTGTACATCTAAAAATGTATTGAAGAGAGAAGACCTTAAAAATTTACAGTATCTATTTATACTGACCTTGATACGCCCAGCATTTAATTGAGGTGGTAGGGATCTTGAAGCTGCTGTTACTCGTGCTCTAGACTGAGCTAAGTTACCTGCAGAACAAATGGAAGGATAATATTTTTTTTTATTATATTGTCCGGATAAATTTTGTAACACTTTACAAAGTATGAAAACCATTAGTCTATGCACCTACATGAGCTTGCAATCTAAAGTCTTCTTGGACGTTATTCATTTAAAAACAAACACCATGAGGACAATTTTGGATACAAGCCAATTCGCTAAATGTAAATGTGTAAACTCGTGTGCTGCTACTCCAGTGTATTGCCCAATTAAATAAATGTGTATGATAGATATCATTTAAATGAAGTATTGTATACTATATAGAACTGCTGCTACCACTATTGCAGTGTACTCTGTGTACTATAAGGAATATTGAAGTGTACACTATACCATAAGGAAATACTTCAACTTGAAAATGGGGTGCTGTCCCTTTAACTACTAAAAATAGTGATTGAAACCTTACATAAATTCACCAAGATAAATAATACCAAAATTAATTCTGTTATATCAAACTTAACTTACTATAAAACTGATAAGTATACCATGTGACCATACAACATAATAAATTAAACAATAAAGTGCATAAGTGCAAACAAAAGTCTTTAAGGGCTCGTTCACACTTGACTGTTTTACCAACGCTTGCCAAACGCCCCTATAGCGTTTGGCAAGCATTGGTCCGGCGTTTGCGGAGCGTTTTTTAACGCTCGGCAAACGCTCTGCAAACGCCGCATGCGCGGTTTAGCGGTGGTTGCTAGGCATTTGCCGAGTGTTAAAATTGCCCCACAAACGCCTATAATGAAGTTTGAATGGTGTTACCGCTCCGCAAATGCCCTGCAACCGCGTCGCAACCGCACCACAAACGCCGGCCGGGCTTTTGCGGAGCGGCACCATAGACTAGAATAGGAGGCTTCAACGTCTCCTGACTCAACCACAGGCGTCCGTTTTGCCGCGACATGATGCTAGCGCTCCCATTAGAACAGCACCATGTGCTGCAATGTGCAGAATTGTCAGAGGCGTTTGGGAAGCGGTAAAATGCTTCCCAAATGCCTCTCTGTTGCCTGCACACAGTGCTAGTGTGAACGTAACCTAAGGCTCTGTTCAGTGTGCCGCGACTTGGGATCCGACTTGTGGGACCCCAAGTCGCATGACACGTGAAATCCCATGCTAAATAGTAATCACCTGCACTTAGGACACACCAATCAATAGTGCACACCCAAATACTATACTATAATGGGCTGCTACTTCTAAAAAGGTACAACCTTATCAACACATCACACAAAATAAGAAGCGCTGCCCAAATTATTGATAAAATGACATTGATCTTAAACTTAAATACAATAAATACAAAAGAATAATGAAAATAAATAATGTGAAATAAAAGTCCTTAATGTGAATGCAATAAGTGCAAATATTCCTTTTGCATCCAACAGGTGATATGTGCTCTGTGTTCCCCACCTATGTGCCCCCTAACTCACAAACTATAGTGGACTGTTATTGTGAAGTAAGAGTCATTCACACTTTGGTGGGGCATGAAGAGTTATGCTGGATCTTGTAGTCCTCCTGGTTATGTGATGCTTGCAATCCTCAGTGATCCAGATAAAGTGCTGGTAAAAGGTATATGCATGTAAGGAATGGAAAGAGGCATCCAAATAGTGTAACTCCATTTATTGGTTTAAAAGCAGACACACTGATATTGCACTCACATGTTTCCAGAGAAAATAAGCATGAATCGCCAACTATATAGCAGTGAATCACTTGTGCTCTTCAGACACCTGTGCTAGCATCAAAACGATCTGTACTAATGCGTTTCACCCCTCCCACTGGGCGTCCTCAGAGGCATGTAAAATCCCATGTTAGTCAATGAGAGCTGTCTTAATTAGCACTACTGAAGTCATAGACTTTAGAAAAGGTTCCTGTACTACTTCAAGGCGACTTCTATCCAACTTGTACTCATAGACGTTAATGGAAGTCACCTCCAAGTCGGATCCTCATCTATATTGATGCGATTTAGATCCAACATTACAGGAAGATTACCCAGGCATTCCCTGAAAGTTGCTTCCGAGTTGCTTCAAAGTCGCTTTAAAGTAGTACTCAAGTCACTTGGCAAAGTCGCAGTGGTGTGAACCAAGACTTAATTATAGTCCGTAAAGTTCAAAATAAGTGCCCACACACATCAGATGTTTTCATACTGTGACAAAAATTCTTTCATAAAGAGCTTTCACTAAAGTGCTCCAGTGCCCACGGTACCAATATACCTCTGTGCAGGGCAGCCATCACAAATATTGGGGCCCCTTACACAGCTTTAAGCCTGGGTCCCCTCTGGCCTGACCACCAACATTCCCCGGGACCTACCCACTGGCCTTCCCACTGAATCCACCCACTGGCCACCCCACCGAGGCCTTCAGTGCACCCACTTTATTGTAACACTCTTACAAATTATTATATGAAAATGAAAAGTGTCATCAGTGCTTTCAAGATTCAACAGTGAGGAATTATATATTGGCCAGAAAACAGACAAAGAAAAAAAAAAGGAGGGGGGGGGGGGGAGCGAGAAAAAAGGAAGAGATCATCAAAAGAAGAAAAAGAAAAATTGGAAAATAGAATAGATTAAGATAAAACAATAATCAAAGGTAATAATAAATAAAAATCAAACAAACCAAAATAAACTATAGAAAAGGTATGAAAAAAACTAAAAGGGGGGGGGGGTCGGGCTGGGGGGAAAATTGCAGGGGAGAGAAACAAGGAAAGAGTGTACCATAAAGAGAAGAAGAAAAAAGGGGGGGGGGGAAGGGAAAGAAGAAAAGAAAGAGGGGGGAGAGCAGAATAAAAGGGAGGTGGAAGAAAACCACTTGCCCCTAAGGACTATAGGCCTCACATAACACTTTCATCAGAATTTAGCTCAGTGAAACTACGTATGTGGCTACATCAAGTGAAATTGTTGATCGATCAAAAAGGAGCAGTGTTGGGGCTGCGTAGTCAGGCCAATATTCATATAGTGGACAAAGAGAGAAAAAAAGGAAAGGAGAAATAAGGCAGACATAGTGAAAACACAGTATTGATTACAAAACCTAAAACATAGCTGACCTTGCGTGTCCAGGTCAAAGGAAAACGAATCAGACAGAAATTGAAAAAGTAATGTATATTGTTTACTGTCAAGAAAACATGTAAATGACAGATTGGTGTTAAGACTACCGGGTTGTACTGTGTCCAACATGTATATCCAGTATGCCTCATGGCGGAGGAGTAATCGATCCCGATCACCTCCCCTGACAGGTTGTTTGACGCGTTCGATCACCATCCCCCGTAGCTCATGAGTTTGGTTTTTAGATGTCACAAAATGCACAGCTACAGGCTTACTAAGATCAATTGGTTCACCCATCTCTGTTTTTGCCACGGCAGTTCTAATATCGCTTCTGTGCTTTTGAAACCATTTCTTAAACGGACCAATTGTCTTGCCAACGTAGGTTAATGCACAAGGGCATTGGGTATGCATGTATAAAGAGATGTAATGTCCATCGTGGCCAATTTCAATCCTTCCTGAAATGAGGGAAAAGCCCTTCGTTTATCTAGAGTCATTGATATCACGAATGTAGGCTGGTAGTTCCTTGACAAGGGGTTGCAAGTGAGAATCTATAAACTGGGCTAATGGTTGGGTAATAGCCTCAGTGCCAGAAACAATCGGTCTGAACTTCAGGGGAGTAGTCTATGGATCTTTGATAGCCCATAGATCACTGGTATACGAGGATTGTAATTAAACAGAAATTCAGCAATCCCACTGGTTATTCAACCATTAGTTCACCCAATGTCAATCAGGTTCATCAGTCCGTTCCTAGTGCCTCGCGAGGGATCCCTCTTTATTGCTGCATTGCTCGTGGTGTCCGCCAACATGCAGAGCATACAGTCCCTGTAGTCAGTGTACTCCATGATCACAATACCTCCACCCTGCTGGTTTTTTTTAATGAAGTTTTAATGATGTTTTTGTCTTCCTTTAAGGACTTTAATGCCACAATTTGCTCAGAGCTCAAGTTAGTGTGGTTATTCTTGGGGATGTTATTGAAGGCATCATATTTGATTGTGTATAGTTACCGATAGAATGGAACTGTCCTGGAGGTGTAAATTTACTTTTCAGTCTAAAATGGGTAGGCATTGATGTAGATCGTGGGTTGGGCTGTGTATGAAAGAATTGCTCAATTTTCAGTGTCCGTTCGAATTTGAACATCTCTATTTCAAAATCAAATTTGTTCAGTCTGCTGATTCACCATTGGTGATGGGTCTGGAGGAGAGATGAATTATCAGGCACTTCTGTTACCCCGTCGTTCACTTCTGCATGATAGGAGGACGCTGCAGTTTCTTGATACCCTTCCTGAGTCACCATTTCTGCTGACCACCGGAAAAAGGGTTTTACCAGTAAAGTTTATAGAAGTTGTTCCTGTCAATGTTCCAGCCTCACTATATGTGGAGGGATTCTCAGTCAGACAATCGCTCTCAGATGTAGACAGTCGATTGTTCTTAGCCAACGGGCATGTGTGAAGCCTTCTCCTTGGGCGGGTTGAGCCAGTAGGCCAAGGGTACACCCGGCCCTCTGCAGGGCAGTCAACAGGATATCTCCCTCTACTTATAAACCTCAGCGACATGTATTGCAGTTTCCTTCCTCCCGGGCTCTTGTTGACATCATCACCCAGTCCCCCAGTGAGGCCAAACTCTCCCACAGACAGCTGCCTACTACACAATGCCCGCAGCTCCCATACATGTGCATGACACAGTCACACAGGATGCTATGACAAGAGCCAGGCAGGGATGTGACAACCACAGCGGCAATGCATGAGCCATGGAGACTGCCATTGTAATAACAATATCCATCAATTGGTTTAGTGTGTCATTGCACACTGGGCCCCACCCCCCTCATTACACCCATGGATGATATGCCGCTGCTCAGGTCCCTCATGACACCCAGGCTCCCTACATGGGTATGGGCTATCTCCCCCATGGCAGCCCTGCCTCTCTGTGTGATGCTCGCTCAGCTTAATGGTTGACCTATTAAAAATAGGTCACTTGCGCTATAATCTGATGATTATTGTGGTTCCACTTCCAGCCATTAGCACCTACTTCCCACGTGGGGTCCCTTTAAGAGCCCGAACCTCACTGCCTGCAATGTGGATATAGTTCAAAATAAGGGAATATAACTCATAGTGCAACCCTGTATTTGCCGATTACCTGATTCTTGTATGTCTGATCACAGTCATATGCCATACCAGCGCCCTGATCACCGCCATATGCCATACCAGCGCCCTGATCACCGCCATATGCCATACCAGCGCCCTGATCACCGCCATATGCCATACCAGCGCCCTGCTCACCGCCATATGCCATACCAGCGCCCTGATCACCGCCATACGCCATACCAGCACCCTGATCACCGCCATACGCCATACCAGCACCTTGATCACCGCCATACGCCATACCAGCACCCTGATCACCCCCATACGCCATACCAGCACCTTGATCACCGCCATACGCCATACCAGCACCCTGATCACCACCATACGCCATACCAGCACCTTGATCACCGTCATACGCCATACCAGCACCTTGATCACCACCATACGCCATACCAGCGCCCTGATCACAGTCATATGCCATGCCAGCACCATGATCATCACTATGCAACATACCAGCGCCCTGATCACTGCCATATGCCATACCAGCACCCTGATCACTGCCATATATCATACCAGCGCCCTGATCACTGCCATATGCCATACCAGTGCCCTGATCACCGCCATATGCCATACCATCGCCCTGATCACCGCCATATGCCATACCAGCGCCCTGATCACCGCCATATGCCATACCAGTGCCCTGATCACCACCATATGCCATACCAGCGCCCTGATCACTGCCATATGCCATACCAGCGCCCTGATCACTGCCATACGCCATACCAGCGTATAGGAGAAAGGGGAAAAGAGCCGGAGCTGCAGTACACAGATTCATGTGAATAGTCCAGGGAGAAAGAACAGAGGTCAGCAGTGCAGGGGTGAGACAGAGGGTTACTTATTACTCATTTTGTACTCTGTGTCACTGCTAACCTCTGAACTCTGCCTCAGTTAGTGCTGACCACTGAACTCTGCAGTAAGTGACGCAGAGATCAGTAGTTAGAAACAGAGAGTTTACAGGTCAGTAGTAAGTAATGGAGAGTAAGTAATGGAGGGTTCAGGAGTGTCAGTACACAAAAGTCGCACTTGCGACCGGGCCCTGGAGTTCCACCACCTTGTGGTGGCCCAGGAGCCTGGAGTATGTCTCCCCAGTCTTTCAGTGTTGCTGGCTGCAGGGCTCTTAGGAGAGAGTTTCTCTCTCTCACAGGCAGCCCAGAGCAAGCACTGACAGTTCCCCCTCCACCCCCCAGATGGGAGAGCACTGAGAGAGCTGGCTCTGGTCTTCCTCCTCCCACCCTCTCTTCCTGTGTCTGCCCCACCCACACTTCCTGGCAGTGTCTCAGAGATGTGGGTGGGGCAGACACAGGCAAAGAGGACAGGAGGAGGAGCCCTTTAAATTCCAGAGTCTACAGAGATCTCCCTTACAGTCCCTTATGGACTCTGACATTGGGAAGCTCTGCAGAGTCTGATGGTGGGGGGCTCTGCAGATTCTGATGGTGGGGGGCTCTGCGGACTCTGATGGTGGGGGGCTTTGCGGACTCTGATGGTAGGTTCTGCGGACTCTGAAGATGGGGGGCTTTGCAGACTCTGATGTAAAGGGGGCTCTGCAGACTCTGATGTTGGGGGGGCTCTGGGGAATCTGATGGTGGGGGGCTCTGTGGACTCTGATGGTGGGGGGCTCTGTTGACTCTGATGGTGGGGGGCTCTGTGGACTCTGATGGTGGGGGGCTCTGTGGACTCTGATGGTGGGGGCTCTGTGGACTCTGATGTAAAGCAGAATGCTGGGAACCTTGATGTAAGTGGGGGCTCTGGTTACCAGAGACCCCCTTATATCACAGTTCCCATTACACTAGAGTCTGCAGCATTCCTTCTTACATCAGAGTTCTCTCCTCACATCAGCATTCTCAGAGTTCCCCCTTAAATTAGATACAGAGTTTTCCCTATACATCATTACATGTAAGGGAACTCTGCAAGTTCAAATGTAAAGGGGAAACTCTGAGGATTCAGATGTGAATGGGAAATGCTGCGGATTCAGATGTAAAGGGGAACTCTGTGGACTCCGATTTAAGGGGGGACTCTTGTGATTGAATTAAAATGATTAGAAATGTTATTTATTCTCAAAATATATGTATAGCGTATACTACAAAAAATGTGCCATACACCGACAAAGTGTTCAGGTTTGGCTTGAAGAAAAGGTGGCAACTCTACCTCAGGATGGCAGGAAGGGGGCCCACTGCAGAACATGTGGAATGTTCCTGCTGTGGGACTGTAATAAAGGGACCATGATTGGAGTAAAGGGTCCTGGACTCAGAGGGAAGGGGGAGTCAGGGGGGCTTTCATGGTTTGTTGCACCAAGACCTTGAAAGTTCCTGTTACGCCTCTAGGTCAGTAGTAAGTAATGGAGAGCTCAGGGGTCAGTAGTAAGTAATGGAGAGTTCAGGGGTCAGTAGTAAGTAATGTAGAGTTCTGAGGTCAATAGTAAGTGTGGCAGAGTTCATTGGTCAGTAGTAAGTGAGGCAAAATTCAGGGGTCAGTAGTAAATGACTCAGAGGTCAGTGGTAATTAACGGAGTTAAGGGGTCAATAGTATGACATGGAGAATTCAGAGGTCAGTAGTAAGTAACAGAGAGGTCAGAGGTCAGAAGTACATGAGACAAAATTCAGGGGGTCAGTAGTAAGTAACGGAGAGGTCAGTAGTAAGTAACAGAGAGGTCAGTAGTAAGTGAGTAGAGTTCAGGGGTCAATAATAAATGAGGCAATGATCAGGGAACAGTAGTAAGTGACGTAGAGGTCAGTAGTAATTAATGGAGAGTTCAGGGGTCAGTAGTAAGTAATGGAGAGCTCAGGGGTCAGTAGTAAGTAATGGAGAGCTCAGGGGTCAGCAGTAAGTAATGGAGAGTTCCGAGGTCAGTAGTAAGTGAGACAGAGTTCATTGGTCAGTAGTAAGTGAGACATAATTCAGGCTTCAGTAGTAAGTGAGTCAGAGGTCAGTAGTAATTAAAGAGTAACTTCGCTTTTGTTGAGGAAAAAAAAAAAACAATCCCCTCTGGGTGATCTATGTACATTGCAAGGATTTTATCAAACTGCGTCCTACCTTTTGTTATTCTGATGAAAGAACTGTTTGTTTGTGTCCATGAGGAAAGTGAATCTAATGGGAGTGGTTTAAAAATTAGTCGTCAACTGTAGCTGCAGGGCTGAAATGAGGAAACTTGCAGGATCTGCATCCCTTTAGACATGATTTCCTATTGGGAGTATCTCACCAAAAATGAAATTTTTGTTGCAGGGGATGCCTGAAATCTGACTTATGCAGACTTCTGGGAATATAAGTGAGCCAATCACACAAGCAGGAAATTATGTCTCTGGGGGCGTTCTGTACACATTCTGTGGACAGAACACCTCCAGGTAGTCATACTGCATTGCATTTTACAGAAAATGTCAGAGCTGCAGATTGAAAAAGAAAGGTCATTTTTAATAACATTCAATTACGTTCTGACCTGTACAATATGACTTGTGTTGCAATTGTATATGCTATATTAAAGGGAGGTATACTTTAAAGGAGAGTTCAGAGATCATTAGTAAGTTATGGAGAGTTCAGAGGTCAGTAGTAAGTGAGGCAGAATTAATGGGTCAGTAGTAAGTGACTTAGAGGTCAGTAGTAAGTAACAGAGAGTTCAGGGGTCAGTCGTAAGTAATGGAGAGCTCAGGGGTCAGTAGTAAGTAATGGAGAGCTCAGGGGTCAGTAGTAAATAACAGGAGAGTTCAGGGATCAGTAGTAAGTAATGGAGAGCTCAGGGGTCAGTAGTAAGTAATGGAGAGCTCAAGGGTCAGTAGTAAGTAATGGAGAGTTCAGGGGTCAGTAGTAAGTAATGGAGAGTTCAGGGGTCAGTAGTAAGTAATGGAGAGTTCAGGGGTCAGTAGTAAATAATGGAGAGTTCAGGGGTCAGTAGTAAATAACAGAGGGTGTAGGGGCCAGTCGTAAGTAATGGAGAGCTCAGGGGTCAGTAGTAAGTAATGGAGAGTTCAGGGGTCAGTAGTAAATAATGGAGAGTTCAGGGGTCAGTAGTAAATAACAGAGGGTTTAGGGGTCAGTAGTAAGCAATGGAGAGTTCAGGGGTAAGTAGTAAGTAATGGAGAGTTCAGGGGTCAGTAGTAAGTAATGGAGAGTTCAGGGGTCAGTAGTAAATAACATAGAGTTTAGGGGTCAGTAGTAAGTAACAGAGAGTTTAGGGGTCAGTAGTAAGTAATGGAGAGTTCAGGGGTCAGTAGTAAGTAATGGAGAGTTCAGGGGTCAGTAGTAAATAACAGAGAGTTTAGGGGTCAGTAGTAAGTAATGGAGAGTTCAGGGGTCAGTAGTAAGTAATGGAGAGTTCAGGGGTCAGTAGTTAATAACAGAGAGTTTAGGGGTCAGTAGTAAGTAATGGAGAGTTCAGGGGTCAGTAGTAAGTAATGGAGAGTTCAGGGGTCAGTAGTTAATAACAGAGAGTTTAGGGGTCAGTAGTAAATAACAGAGAGGTCATAGGGGCCTCTGGGGCAGGAGCTACACACTGCCATCTTGCTGCCACTTTCATGTCTGGAACTGCCTGCTTTCTTTGTAAATGCACTGTTTTATTTGTCATGACAATTGTTTTACTGGCATTTGGATGAAGCCTTTTAGTTTTTTTTATATTAAATTTGTACTTTTTAATAAACATACTACACTATATGTGGTCTCCTACTTGTGGCTCCATGAGATGAGCTTTTTTATCCAAATAGTATCAAACAAACCTTCTGACTGTCCCCAGTGGTGAGAAGTGGTACTGCAGGGTGTAAGAATGAGCTGGCTGACCACGTGTGAAAGATCCTGTTGACACAAACATGCATATTGCTGCTTTCCTCTGGCAGCTTTAATGTCAGTAAGTGCATTTTAGATCTGTTGCTCATCTGTAGTGGAGAGGATTTCCATTTGTTGGTGGAAAGCACTTTTTCTTTGGGGATATTTATCACATATTTTGGACTTTTTTTGCATTGGACTTTGTTTACACTGATATATTTTTCATTGTTGAGTATTGTGGATGCTTTTTGCACATTATGAATGTTGTGCTTAGCACATGCTTTAAGCTTGTAATATTCTATAATTTTTTCTTTGTTGGTTATTTACCTATTGCAAGCTGCTCATTTCTTTTCTTTAGTGCTGACCTCATTTTTATGTTTTCATAATGTTTTTGCTATTTTTTTCCCACAAAAAGTGGAGTTACCCTTTTCAGAGATCATTAGTAAGTAACAGAGAGTTCAAAGGTCATTAGTAAGTGAGGCAGAATTGACGTGTCAGTAGTAAGTGACTTAGAGGTCCGTAGTAATTAAGAGAGAGTTCAGGGGTCAGTAGTAAGTAATGGAGAGTTTAGGGGTCTGTAGTAAGTAACAGAGAGGTCATAGGTCAGACGTCAGTGAGACAGAGTTCAGGGGTTAGTACTAAGTAACAGAGAGGTCAAGGGTCAGAAGTGCATGAGGCAGAGTTCAGGGGTCAGTAGTGACTCAGAGGTCAATAGTAAATAATGGAAAGTACAGTGGTAAGTGAGGTAGAGTTCAGGGGTCAGTAGTAAGTAATGGAGAGTTCAGGGGTCAGAAGTAACAGAGAGGTCATAGGTCAGAAGTAAGTTAGACAGATTTCAGGGGTTGGTACTAAGTAACAAAGAGGTCAAGGGTCAGAAGTACATGAGACAGAGTTCAGGGGTCAGTAGTGACTCAGAGGTCAATAGTAAATAATGGAAAGTTCAGTAGTAAGTGAGGTAGAGTTCAGGGGGTCAGTAGTAAGTTAGGTAGAATTCATGGGTCAGTAGTAAGTGATTCAGAGGTCAGTAGTAAGTAACAGAGAGGTCATAGGTCCGAAATGAGACAGAATTCAGGGGCAGGGGCGGACTGACAATTCATGGGGCCCCCGGGCAATAGGGGATCATGGGGCGTATGAGAAAGGTACCAGGGGCATCTCATTCAGAAGTATCTGAGACAGAGTTCAGGGGTCACTACTAAGGAACAGAGAGGTCAGAAGTACATGAGACAGAGTTCAGGGGTCAGTAGTGACTCAGAGGTCAATAATAAGTAATGGAGAGTTCAGTAGTAAGTGAGGTAGAGTTCAGGGGTCTGTAGCAAAGGAGGCAGAGTTCATTGGTCAGTAGTAAGTGAGTCAGAGTTCAGGGGTCAGTAGCAAGGGATGCAGGATATAGAGGTTAGTAGTAAGTGATTCAAAGTTCATTAGTCAGGAGTAGGTGAGGCAGAAGTCAGTAGTAAGCAGGGGCGGACTGACCATTCCAGCACTTGGGCACTGCCCGAGGGCCCGGGGTCAGTAGGGGGCCCCATGAAATGCACCTGGTACCTTTTATAGGCTTTTTTTGAGTGTAGGCAAGGACACAGGGGCCCCATGATCCCCTATTGCCCAGGAGCCCCATGAGTTGTCAGTCCGCCCCTGGTAGTAACTGATGCACAGTTAAGGGGTCAGTAGTAAGTAACAGAGAGGTCAGAGGTTAGTAGAAAGTGAAACAGAGTTCAGGGGTCAGTAGTAAATAACGGAGAGTTCAGAGTTCATTAGTAAGTCATAGGGAACTTAGAGGTCAGCAGTAAGTGAGGTAGTTTCAATCAAGTGCTAATAATTACTCGTGAGGTAATATGGTGAAACTCAAAAGGTGAAATAAACCCAAACAACAAACCACCTTTTAAATATGCACAAATTGGTTGCTAACACCTTACACCAACTCATGAATAGTGTTAATATCTACTATATGATCAAACAATGGTGCTGCGCTCCCGTGCTAACTAATTATTATACTGAAAATCATATATCCCATCTACATGTGTCCAGAAACATATAATAAAGAAAAGTCCTCATTTCATGAAATCTTATCAAAACAAAAGATGGATATATTCCAGACACTTAGATGGCTGCGGCATGAATAATGCTCTATTGTGCGCTCACCTCCTTTTCCAGCCCATTTTTGTGGGCTAAAATAGGTGTTTTATCCTAAAAGGATAGATGTATATACTGGAGCTCCTAAATTCCTTTGGATGGTTCCACGCTGTGGTTTTCTAATCATCAATCAATTCCCTCTGATGAAGCCACGTGACCGGTGGCGTAACGCGTAGGGGAGGGGCTCTGACATCACCACGCCCAGTCGGCTTGTCACGGTGAGTACAGCAAGTGTGCAGTGCACACAAGGAGTTTACTAAGGCTTGTCTTAAATTGTTTTTCATGTGAGTGGGGTTACTGGCTTTGGAATAAAGTGGTTTTAAAGGATAAAGCACTATCTCTGGCTTTCTCTTCTTTTTGGAACTATATATGTGGAGTACTGGAGTGGATATAGGGAGGAATAGACCCCTGGAGGTGAGAAGGAGAAAAATCCATCCATCCATTTATCCTTAGACCAGGAGATACTATTAAGTGGAGAGATACCAAGTGGATGATACCAGGTGGATGATTAGAAAACCACAGCGTGGAACCGTCCAAAGGAATATAGGAGCTCCAGTATATACATCTATCCTTTTAGGATAAAACAGCTATTTTAGCCCACAAAAATGGGCTGGAAAAGGAGGTGAGCGCACAATAGAGCATTATTCATGCCGTAGCCATCTAAGTGTCTGGAATATATCCATCTTTTGTTTTGATAAGATTTCATGAAAGGAGGACTTTTCTTTATTATATGTTTCTGGACACATGTAGATGGGATATATGATTTATGGTGTGAGGAAATTTATATTTTTTTGGATATATATATTTTTTATTTTAGGATGATTTAAATAATAATTCTTTTTTTGACACAATTGTAATTTTTTATGGATTCACTTTATTTTCAGTATAATAATTAATTAGCACGGGAGCGCAGCATCATTGTTTGATCATATAGTAAGTGAGGTAGAGTTCAGGGGTCAGTAGTAAGTGAGGCAGAGTTCAGGGATCAGTAGTAAGTGAGGCAATGTTCATTGGTCAGTAGTAATGAGGCAGAGTTCAGTGGTCAGTAGTAAGTGATGCAGGATTCAGAGGTTAGTTGTAAGTGTTCAGAGTTCATTGGCCAGGAGTAAGTGAGGCAGAGGTCAGTAGTAAATAATGCAGAACGCAGGGGTCAGGAGTAAGTAATGGAGAGTTTGGAGTCAGTAGCAAGTAACAGAGTTCAGAGGTCAGTAGTAAGTAATGGAGAGTTTGGAGTCAGTAGCAAGTAACAGAGTTCAGAGGTCAGTAGTAAGTAATGGAGAGTTTGGAGTCAGTAGCAAGTAACAGAGCTCAGAGGTCAGTAGTAAGTAATGGAGAGTTCAGAGGTTAGTAGTAAGTGAGGCAGGGTAAGTAATACATGAGACAGAGTTCAAGGATCAGTAGTAAGTGAGGCAGGGCTCAGAGGTTAGTAGTAAGTGATTTAGAGTTCATTTGTTAGGAAAAATTGAGGCAGAAGGGAGAGGTCAGTAGTAAGTGATGAATAGTTCAGGGGTCAGGAGTGAGTGACATAGTTATATGTAGACGTGCAGTTTGTTTAGTTCCGAATCAAAATACAGATTAAATTTTTGTTATTCAGAGGTTCGTATGTATCCTAATTTCCAAATTACAAAGGTAAAGAATTTAAATGAATCTGAAATAACAAAACTAAATTTTGTCAGAAATTTGAATCGAATTAGAAAACGAACTTGAATTTGAAAACAAATTCAAAATAATATATTGGTGCATATTGCTGATTTCCTTCAAAGACTAGTGTATTAGCGTTAGAATATACAGTAGTTGTCTTCCGAAATTTTAAAATAATAGAATAGAATAAAACCGAATAGAATGGAATAGAAAGGATTTAATCGTCTTCTGAAATTCGAATATAGAATAGAACCAGCTATTCTACACAATAAATTTGTATCAAATCGATAATTTAGATTTAAATTCAATTAGAATACTTTGAATCCATTGGAAAATGTTGAATCTGGTTGAAAGCGATTAAACCAAACTAAACAAAACAAATTTTGCTACGAAACGCAACAAAACAAAATTAGTAACTTAAATAAAAGTTATCGAACTGAAACTAAACACATTTTTTTGCTCTGTACATGTCTAGTTATATGTGTCTGTGAGACTCTTACTTGTGGCACAGCAATCAGAACATATCTTACAGGTACAAGGAAATGGTTTTGTTTAACCATTCCCCTTAAGCCCCTCCCACTCTTCAGTTTGACCAGAACCATTTTTTGTCATGGTACATTACACACGACGCAGGTCTCTACCTCTCTAGTGTCCCTCATTGTTGAATTTTAAAGTTGGGAGGTATGAATATGATAGAAACAAAAATCAATATAACAAACCTTTTATCTCACACGCTATGGCTGTAGATTATTATAGAAGTTATGAAAGATTTGTGAGTTACAATTTGCACCAGCAGGACCTGTACTGAAGCTATTGGTTACGATTTAATGTCTATCCTGAGATATCATGTAAAGCTTAGTCAACCATAACCATCTTTATTAACAGTGATATGCCACTATAACATTAACCTCTTCACACTGGCGCCTCCTGGCCCTTTAAGGGGTTTCAGAAGTCGGGAAGTGGGGGCGGGGTTTTAGGGTCATGTGACTGCCGTGATTCGCTGTCACATGATCGGAAAAAGTCCCGATCGCAAGGGGAGATCGGGACCTTTCTGTGAGACACCAACATATGTGCTGGGAGCGCACTCTCAGCACATACTGTATGTGTTTTCAAATGGTATGCAAATATGAGGCTGCTCGGCGTCACGGTCCAGCAGCCGAGAGGCCGCATATTTGCGTTACCTAGCTTGACCTGACATGGAATAATTTAGCTATGCATATACTGGGGTTTATTTCATAACATGGTACAAAGATGTGCAGAGGCAAGCTGCAACCATTTACATTTAGTGTAATCAGAACAGTTACCATGTATCTATGGTCAAAATATAAAATCACAAATACATTTGCATATTGTATTTCAACTATTTATAGTCAACTCCTATGAATCTAAAAGATCTTAACCACTTCCCTACTGGGCACTTTCAGCCCCTTCCTGCCCAGGACAATTTTCAGCTTTCATTGTTGTTGCACTTTGAATGACAATTGCGCGGTCATGCAGCACTGTACCCATATGACATTTTTAGCATTTTTTTTTCACACAAATAGAGCTTTCTTTTGGTGGTATTTACTTGTCACAGGGGTTTTTATTTTTTGCACTATAAACGAAAAAAAGCAATACAAGGTTTTTTTTCTTTCTATTATAAAATTTTGCAAACAGGTAATTTTTCTCCTTCACTGATGTGCGTTGATGAGGCTGCACTGATAGAAAGCACTGATGGGCACCAATGAGGCGGCACTGATAGGTAGCACTGATGGGCACTGATGAGGCAGCTCTGATGTGGCGGCACTGGTGGGCATTGATGAGGAGGCACTGATATGCAGCACTGATGGGCACTGATAGGCATCACTGATGGGCACTGATAGGCGGTACTGATAGGCACTGATGGGCAGCACTGATAGCACTGACTGGCAGCACTGCTGGGCACTGACAGGCTGCACTGCTGGGTGGCACTGCTGGGCACTGACAAGCAACACTGCTGGGCAGCACTGATGGGTGACACTGCTGGGCACTGATGGGTGACACTGATGGGTGACACTGCTGGGTCACACTGCTGGGCACTGATAATCAGGACACTGATAATTAGTGCCCTAATGATCAGTGCAGATCTCCCCTGTCACATTTGCCGGTTATCGGCAGTACTTTCCTCACGCTGTGACATCATGAGGAAAGTTCTCCCGATAACTGGCAACCGTATTTACATTGTGATCTACTGTGTCATTGGACACAGTTGATCATGTGTTAAACGGCCGCTGTGATTGGCCTTTTACTTAATCACGTGAACAGCTGTGTCCGTAGGACACAGCGATTACCAACAGCACCGGGTGCGCGCTGCTGGGGGTGCGCAGAACTGGACGCCCTCCAACAACTGGACAACCACGCTGCAGCCATCTTTCATCTATAGTGCGGTTGGGAGGCTTTTAAAGTTTGGAGACTTAAAGTGATTTTAAAGGTTAATTTTTTTTTTTTTGTAAAATAACAAACATGTCTATACTTACCTGCTGTGTGCAGTGGTTTTGCACAGAGCAGCCTGGATCCTCCTCTTCTTGAGTCCCCCGCAGGCTCTCCTGGCTCCTCCTGTCTGTCGGATGCCCCCACAGTGAGCAGCTTGCTATGGAGGCACTCGCTGCTCTTTGTGGATCCTCAGGGCAGGCAGGAGGGATGCCAGCTCCAGGTAGCAGCAGTAGGCATGGCACACATTAGGAACATGCGTGCACCTTCATAAGGCCATAGCTTGATGAGTCCTACGGCCTGATGAAGGAGCATGCATGTTCCGAATGTGTGCCATGCCTACTGCTGCTGTACCTGGAGCTGACATCACTCTCACCTGCCATGAGGATCCTCACCGACCAGGAAGTACTGGGAATCACCAGCAGTCAAGGACAGTGCTTTGGAGACTTGCCTACAGCAGGACCAGCCAGGAGTTGCACAGCGGTTGACATGTTTGATAAGAGCTAATTTGACTACTACTATTGTGAGGTGCCAACTTGGTGGAATAAATGATTTGCTTATATTGCTGCACTTAGATTGCGCTGTTTCTGTCTCTTTTATGATTTTAAAATGAATGTAATTTCTGAACCATAACCACTTGGTTACATGGCCAAAAATGTGTTTGATTGGGAAAAGTTTTCCTTCCTACCCTTTGAGTTTTCCTGTCACTCATGTCAAAAACGAACATCGATTTTGACCCCACTAACGATTAGAAAATCAAGTGAATATTCTTGAAATGAAAACTCTTGAACAAAAATCTATATGTGTATGGCCAGCCTTACTTTGTGAATATCCCCACACATTTGCTTCCTTGAATTCTGTGAGAGCATTCACTATGTCCTATGAGCATACACCATTGTGTCAAACATTTCACAGAGCCTGCCTTCTGATCTACAGAGGTGCAGAGAGGAGGAGTTTCAGGAGGCGGAGTCAATAAAGGAATCAATGCTTGCAGACAGCAAGTTTACATGGGATATGTAGTCCTTAGAAATGGAAGCTGCAAAGCATGCAGGGAATCCAGGAAGTTGTGCAAAGAAATGGCCAGCAGAGAGGCAGAATTCACAACATAAAAGGTGACTTTTCAAGTTTACTTTTATTGGATTGTCAAAAATAACTATTGTTTCTACTGCTATTACAATGCTGATATATTAAAATGAAAGTGTATGCTGTGACCATGGACCTCTAGGATGATTATAGATTGGTTGCTGTGCATCTTAATAAACAATGCAAAGGTACAACGTTACTGAATTCTCTTTTCTTTTATATGAAAAAAAAATCAGACCTTATGCGTTACTAAGTTTGCACTGAAGCAAACTGATGCTCCTTGGTGTGAGACCAACACCATATGTAATAGCATGTTTACAGAAAATGTTTAATAATTGAAGCTGAAAAATGCTACTAATGCAAACGCAGTCAAAATATTCCTAATAAACTAAATTATATAAAAATAAGGAAAACTGCAACATAATTGCATACATTTAGGGCTCATTTGTCCGTGTAGTAGCCCTTGCCAGCTATCTGTGGTGGATTGCTTATCAGAGGCATTTGACAGGTCTGGTTTAACCATGAAAATGTCGACCCACCATGCCACAACTGCATGCACTGCTTGTGGTTGCAGGACAGTTGCAGTGCTTCCTCATTCAGTTGAACAGGGCACATTCAGCAACAGTAATGCCCACCAAATGTAGTATATCATTTAATTTTTGCAGCAGCTGAGAAGCAAACCACTGCGGCCATGGCATGTGTATAGCCTTGAGCACCTGCATGTACTTGTCCAGGTGGGCGGTTGGTGGTCAGTGAAACTGCAGTTCAACCACCTGAATGAGCCCTTGGGCGGGTTAGCAAATACATTTTAATGGGAAATCTTCTATATAGACAAAAATCAACTTACTCTTCAATCTACTCATAGTTATTGCGGCATTACCTAGCAGCATGTAACACAATATTTTAAAGCCAGGGATACTTTATCTTCAAATTGTATGAATGTTTCTATGAATTAGAAGTCTACATTTCTTCTAAACCAGTTGTGACATTAACTTGAGGGTCTACAGATCACCTTGTGAACCCCCAAAGATATCTACAGTCAAGAAATCTGCTGGAACACTCTGGGACCCTTGAATTCCAGAGTTCTCCACTAGGCAGGTCTTGTCTTTCTACAACCTATCAGACACTTTGATCAGAGTGGATGTCCATCATAGTTATGGGCTAAGGGCTCATGTACGCTTCAGCTGATAATCTCACGTTTAGGAGCTTTTCTGAATTTTTTCAGCAACCCCTGAACTTTCCCTAATGTTTTCCTATGTGTCCATTTACACTATGCCGTTTACAGGCAGTTGAGTTTACAGTCGTTTTTTTGAACGCACCAAACGTGTGTTCAGAAGTAGATTTTTCCAGCTTTTCAAACGCCAAATGCTTGTAAACGCGTGTAAATGCGGTTAACCGCATTTATAAGCTTTTGCGTTTAGAAGCGTTTTTAACTGTTCCATGTCCAGATGCTGTCCAGAGCCTTTTTTCATCATCAGAAATGCATGCAAAATGTTTTCCATGTATTCAAATGGACCTAGTACACCAGCGCAGTCAGTTGCAGGCTTCGCATGAAGGAAAAAATGGTAGAATGTTATGCTCATGATGGGATCCATAGTGAATACAACCAGAAAAGACAGGTAATCTCAACACATACTGCTCTCTCTGCTTCTGCTCTCTCTATTCCTCTAGAAATGTCTGAAATAGTTAATTTTTTACTGTTTCTCAGTGCATTCTGGGCATTTGGGTAGGTCTCCTGAGGTTATCTTTTAAAAACGCTTCTAAACGCGAACGCTCATAAACGCGGTATGCAAACGCGGCTAAACTGACGGTTTTTAACCTACATTTTCCAGCAGTCAGTTTCCATCGTTCAGAAGAGGTTTCCAAACGTCCTGTGTACATGAGCCCTAATGATGAATTATAGAAAGTGGAAGGGGTGGGCCAAGCTTAGCTTCAAAAGATAAAGTTGATATCTCCATAAGAGTGTGCCCTGGAATTTGAAGCTCTCAAAATGCTCTGCCAAATATCTAAAGGTACTGTATATTTAAGCACCTCTCAATGCCTTTTTGTCTATCATCATAGTAGCAGTTTATTAACAATATTATCAAAGAAGGTTTACATTGCATGCTTCCCTGAAACACGAGACTGTCAGAATTAGAGTTAATGAAACCCAAGAGGCACTGCAGAGCCTAAGGCTCCATGTACATAAGCCTACCCTGACTGCCGACCTCAGGAAACTGCAAAACGCAGCACGCCATTTTTGCCATTTTCCTGCGTTCGTCAAAACATTCCTAT
The DNA here is from genome assembly GCF_062004578.1 of Staurois parvus. NCBI lineage: Eukaryota > Metazoa > Chordata > Amphibia > Anura > Ranidae > Staurois > Staurois parvus. The sequence continues at coordinate 12,481,682 of NW_028318326.1, forward strand.
CCTGAACACGATTCTTCCGAGGTCAGGAAAGGGAGGTTTAACCTCACCTAAATGCAGCAGCTCCTAAACTCTGCTAAAAGCCAATGTGTACATGGACACATAGGTTTTTATGCAGTTGAGTTTAGGAGCTTTGGGAAAAAAATGTCAAAAGCTCCTAAACTTGAGTTTAGGAGCTGCTTGTGTACAGGAAGCCTTACTCTTCCCTCTTAGGTTAGAAGCCGGTGCAGGCGATCCCAGTGTGAACATTTCAGCTGATGTGCTAAGAATGACAGGAATGTAAATTTAAAATCACATGCCAGATATGGAGCACTTTAAACATTTATATTGTTGAATGTTCATGGACTGAACTAAAATGTTTAAATGTGTCTGGAGTTCTCCTTTAAATAAGGCACACTTTTGTGTTGTCTTCCACCATTCACTCCACCCCAGTCGTATCCTGAATCTCCTGCTATAATAACTGTTTACAGAAATATGAGTGACCTTACCCTGCAGAGGAAGTGTTGTTCCGAATTCATCTGTTAAATATCCAAGTATATTCTAAAGTTTGTAAGAAGTTTAACATAAGATGTCCAAATGTTTTCCCTGGCTATAGCTTCAGAGGCTACACTGTGATTAATAGCATTGTGAGAAGCCTTTGAAGCAGGATTGGTGACATCAAAGTCCTAATTCTTGGGTGGTAGGATTTTTATAATGAATAGGAAGCACTTTAACATGTTTCAAAAGGATTTAAAACATGAATAAACAATAGAATTATGCAGATGTACTGCACACCTTGCCATAAAAGACCTTAGATTAGATATGAATTTATTTAAATGGAGTATGTTAACACTCTACAATGCTGAATATTTAGACGCATGCAAAGTACCGTGAAATGAGTGCCTAACTGTATCAATTATATAAGAGCTGTTGCAAATAGTAAGTAATGTTGAAAAAAATATATAACAATTGAGTTTAACCTATTGTTATTCTACTCCAGTTATTCATGTTAGAATGCAAAGAATGTAAAGAAAACGCAATTAAGCCATTATCAATGTATCTTCATAATAAGGGGAAATTAGACAAATTCAGTGCCCAATTGTTTCATTGATAAAACATGGCAGTTATAGCTAAAGAAGCCATTTCTGGTAACATAGACATCCAGTCATCATTTCAATTCCCTATCCCGAATACTGTTAGCTATCACCACCTGCTTTGGCAGAGAATCCCAAAATGTGGACACTTTTTAGTTAACATCCAAATTTTCAGGACTAGTTTTCGGGATATACTCCTTTCATCAAGATCCAAGCAGTACGAGCACTGCTTAGATCTTGAAAAAGGGGGTACACCTGAAAGCCTACCCTAGAAATTTGGATGTTAGAGCAAATATTTAAAAAAAATCAATGACAGTACTCAGTTGTTCTTGAAATTTAGGTATGTATTTTTGGTCCAGTTTGTATGTAAGTATGCATATGCCACACCTGGTTGATGCCTGTGAAAGCTGGAAACCCCTGGTATAGGCTCCGCTACTACAATGATAGCCAGTAGCTTCCTGAAAGGTTTTGCAATGAATGCAAAGTGTTCACTGGTTGAATAAGGTGGAGTTTGTAATGTCACCTCCCCTGCCTCACCACCTCATCCAATCAGAGAATGCTTTACATTCATTGAACAATGGTGCTCATGCGGTACAAGTAACCTCCTTTCTTCACTATGCAGTAGGGCATAGCGTTGGAAGTTAGCAACAAGCATCGGTGATTACGAACTTCTACTGGGTCGGCCAGGTATGGTACATGCATACTTACATTGGAACAAGCTGAACCAATGTAACTATGCAAAAGTATGCATACCAAAACTTCAGCTTTAAAGTGGTTGTAAACTTCAGACATGAAATATGAACAAAGCATATCCCCATGTATTGTCTCAATTAAGAGCACTAAGTGTCATTTCTGTCTGCTGCTTCATTCCTCCACTTTTAGCATGAATCTCTTCTGACAAGTTTTTCTAACAGCAAGAGAAAAGTGGTGACAGGGGAGGGACCTCCAGCAGATTGACAGCCTCAGCTTTGTTCCTGTGTGTTGTGTGGAGGGGGTGTGTCTCTTCCCTCCAATCATCTCTCAGAGCTCTCCTTTCTGAACTCCCAGCCAAGCTTTATAAATTCAGTACTTTGAACAGTTGCAGAGAAGACTGCAGATAGGCAGGTACAACCTATGTAGGAGGATTTGTTTCACCTCCTTGTAACACCTGAGGCCAGTCACTTCACTAGATATTTGTAAGGGTTTACAACCACTTTAAAATAATACCTGCTGATCCTGCTATGGAGTTACTTTTTCAAGAACTTCATGTTATAGAGTGACAATGCTCTGCCCTTGTTTTCCAGTTTTTTTCCTGTGTTGTCACCCTGTCATATATTTTTTTTTTAATGTAGCCCACAATCTGCTTTTTCAACACATTGCAAAGGCATGGTGTGTTGTGCTGCCACCATTAGAAAGCCCACCGTAAGCAACAATTTGCAGCCATCGCTGGAGGAGACAGTCTTTATTAGATGTAACACTGGAACTTGACCACTCCTCCACTGTGACTTGGCCAGCTCCCTACTGATTACCCCCTCCAACAATCCCTCACGCTCCAACAGCAACCCTGGATACAGATATTATGCAGCTAGGGTCTATATATGCTCAGACACGCCCACAACTTTTAAAGACAAGTATATGAAATTTTTTTCTGGAGGAAAAATAAAATGTATACAGTCAGGTCCATAAATATTGGGACATCGACACAATTCTAACATTTTTGGCTCTATACACCACCATAATGCATTTGAAATGAAACGAACAAGATGTGCTTTAACTGCAGACTGTCAGCTTTAATTTGAGGGTATTTACATCCAAATCAGGTGAACGGTGTAGGAATTACAACAGTTTGCATATGTGCCTCCCACTTATTAAGGAACCAAAAGTAATGGGACAGAAAAATAATCATAAATCAAACTTTCACTTTTTAATACTTGGTTGCAAATCATTTGCAGTCAATTACAGCCTGAAGTCTGGAACACATAGACATCCCCAGACGCTGGGTTTCATCCCTGGTGATGCTCTGCCAGGCCTCTACTGCAACTGTCTTCAGTTCCTGCTTGTTCTTGGGGCATTTTCCCTTCAGTTTTGTCTTCAGCAAGTGAAATGCATGCTCAATCGGATTCAGGTCAGGTGATTGACTTGGCCATTGCATAACATTCCACTTCTTTCCCTTAAAAAACTCTTTGGTTGCTTTTGCAGTATGCTTTGGGTCATTGTCCATCTGCACTGTGAAGCGGCGTCCAATGAGCTGTGAAGCATTTGGCTGAATATGAGCAGATAATATTGCCCGAAACACTTCAGAATTCATCCTGCTGCTTTTGTCAGCAGTCACATGATCAATAAATACAAGAGAACCAGTTCCATTGGCAGCCATACATGCCCACGCCATGACACTACCACCACCATGCTTCACTGATGAGGTGGTATGCTTAGGATCATGAGCAGTTCCTTTCCTTCTCCATACTCTTCTCTTCCCATCACTCTGGTACAAGTTGATCTTGGTCTCATCTGTCCATAGGATGTTGTTCCAGAACTGTGAAGGCTTTTTTAGATGTTGTTTGGCAAACTCTAATCTGGCCTTCCTGTTTTTAAGGCTCACCAATGGTTTACATCTTGTGGTGAACCTTCTGTATTCACTCTGGTGAAGTCTTCTCTTGATTATTGACTTTGACAAACATACACCTACCTCCTGGAGAGTGTTCTTGATCTGGCCAACTGTTGTGAAGGGTGTTTTCTTCACCAGGGAAAGAATTCTTCGGTCATCCACCACAGTTGTTTTCCGTGGTCTTCCGGGTCTTTTGGTGTTGCTGAGCTCACTGGTGCATTCCTTCTTTTTAAGAATGTTCCAAACAGTTGTTTTGGCCATGCCTAATGTTTTTGCTATCTCTCTGATGGGTTTGTTTTGTTTTTTCAGCCTAATGATGGCTTGCTTCACTGATAGTGACAGCTCTTTGGATCTCATCTTGAGAGTTGACAGCAACAGATTCCAAATGCAAATAGCACACTTGAAATGAACTCTGGACCTTTTATCTGCTCATTGTAATTGGGATAATGAGGAAATAACACACACCTGGCCATGGAACGGCTGAGAAGCCAATTGTCCCATTACTTTTGGTACCTTAATAAGTGGGAGGCACATATGCAAACTGTTGTAATTCCTACACCGTTCACCTGATTTGGATGTAAATACCCTCAAATTAAAGCTGACAGTCTGCAGTTAAAGCACATCTTGTTCGTTTCATTTCAAATCCATTTTGGTGGTGTATAGAGACAAAAATATTAGAATTGTGTCGATGTCCCAATATTTATGCACCTGACTGTATATAATGTGAAAATGGCCCTCCAACATATATATCATTTGAAAACATTTTATAGAGAAGCTTCTTTCAAATTCTGCTATGCAAATCACACTTTGAGGGCTACCGGATGTACTGTATCCTTTCCTTAGGGCCATGTCAGACATTTCTTATTGCTACAAATTGCTAATGCCGTGGGGATTAACAGTCATATGTAGATAGCCACATAATTCCTATAGTCACTGTGGCTAAGAAGAGATTTTTTTCGCAGCTACATTTCAAACTCATGCTAGATGACTACATGAGCATTCATTGCTACAAATTGCTCTCCTTCAGTGATTTGTAGCCATAGAGGTGAATTCAGTACAACTGTCACAGTGAGCTGACAAAAACACTGTACAGACTGAATCCCTAAGAGACTGAGTTACAACTTGCTGTACAATTAGTAGAATTAAAAATATCTATGACTTAGTGAGAAATCGATTAAAGGATACGTTCACTTTTTAACAAAAAATAATAAATGCACTTTTTTTTTTACAGGTAAAAAAAAATGTGTAATTATTACTTTTTTTATTTGGAGCCTGTAAAGCATTTTCCAAAAAAGATTTTTATTAGAAGAAAGCAGGCATACAATACATATACAGACGTGAATCCAAAATCGGACATATTACTGTATGTTGCCTCCCATGTGGCAGACGGGTCAAAGCATAACAGGCAATACAAATCATAACGTTGTAAAACATTTTGTCAACATAATATTACAATCCAGGAAATGTACCACAAATAAGAAATGAGTAAGGAGATATATTGTCTTTTGACCGTTGAGCAGGATTTTCTGTCAGGGAAGTGTGAAGTGTGTGATATCGAATATGAACAGCACCTATTAAAGCCTTAGATCTGTTTCACGTGTCCAAGAATTGGAAGTGTAAGTGTTATGGAGCGTAATACGTCTGTTTGAGGTACAGCATTCTGTATTGGTTATGGTACGAAGATAAGAGTAGAACGTAGGTGGGAGCTAGAGATCAGGTAGAAAGAGGGTTAGTTAGTAAGTAGAGTAACATGGTGATAACCTAAGTATATAGAAAGGGAGAATGAAGAGGGAGAGAGAAAGAGAGAGAAAGAAAGAAAAAAAAAAGGGGGGGGGGAAGGTAGGGAGGGGAGGGCTTATGGTATGGTAAAACGGAAAAAAGGAGTATATTCTTGCGGGTAGGTGGCTCTCAACATGTGAAACGCACCACAATAGAAATATCAGCTTATAGTTGAAGCCATGGTGCGAATCAAGACAGCCAACCAGGTAATATGCGGATACAAGTTCCAAGGGAGCAAGCCTTGATGAAGGACAAAGGTGAAGGACAAAGGTATATCTAGGCATAAATTGAGAGGTATCTCAGAAAAGAGAACATTCCTCAGTGTCAGAATAGGTCTAGTCAATCATTGCTGCATTAGTAGGTGGTAGGTAGGGGTGGTTTTAAAATGCTTCCAACAGGCCCAAGTTCCCCTGAATCCTTGGCAACAGAGATCAGTTCCTCCATTTCCTCAATTCCATTGATCCTCGCAAACCATTCACGGATAGTGGGGATATTTGTCGAGCGCCAGTGGACTGGGACACATTGTTTTGCGGCGTTAATGTGCATGTGCATGGCGAGTGATTTACAATATGTCCGGGATGGGAGTGAGGAGTGATGCAGTAGAAATTGTGCAGGGGTGAGCTCCAGGCTATACATAGTTACTCATGCAATTGTGGATTGAACTCTCCCCCAAAATGGCTGCAGCATAGGGCAGTCCCACCAAATGTGCATGAGTGTACCCTTAGCCAGGTGACATCTCCAACAAGAACTGGTGAAGCAGGGCTGGGACTCTGTACCATCTAGAGTATATTTTAAAGTTGCTTTCCTGTGTAGAAACACAAATGGAGACTTTGTGAATAAGTGCGTAGATATGATCCCAGTCTTCCGGCGTTAGTTGGAGTTGTAGGTCAGAGCTCCAGGCTATACAGGCTTTCCTAGACTGAATCTCAAAAGCGTTTGCAAGGTAAGAATAAAGCTGAGATATAACATGTCTCTTGGGAGAGTCTGTAAAACAGAGTTTTTCGATTGGGGTAAGACGTCTAGTATATTGGTTAATGTGTGAGGAACTGTGAACAAAATGGTGTAATTGTCTATACATTCATGGCGTCAAGGTCAGGAGTGGCCACTTGTTTAGAATGTCTCTAGATAGAAACGTCCTATCTTTAAAGAGTTGGTGTATACGCAGATTATTTGGGTGGCTGGATCCTGCAAGAAAAGCAGGTGACAAACCCGGGGGGAAGTCCGGTTTCATAATAATGGACGAGAGTGGGCCCGGGGTAGAAGAAAAGTCTGATGTCTTAATTATCTGATGGTAACAGGCTAAAGTGGGGCCTATAAGAGGGTGTCCCGTGAACTCAACAGGGAGGTGTGTACTTTTCAGCCAAGGAGACGAGGCAAGTGGGGTCTTCGAGAAAGCAGCCTCCAAGTTAACCCACGCTTTTCGACTATGATTCATAGACCAATCTACTATTCTAGCCATTTGGCATGCTCTATAGTAGCAGGGAATGTCCGGTAGCCCAATACCTCCACTGGTTTTGGGCATAGTGAGTTGGTCAAAAAACTGATTCTTGGGCGTTTGTTACACCATAGGAATGAGGTGCATAAGGTTTTAAAAGACTTAAAAAAGGATTTAGGCAGTTTAATTGGAATTGTTTGCAATAGGTATAGAATTCTAGGAAGCACATTCATCTTAATAATCGATGCTCTGCCGAACCAAGAGAAGAACGGTTTATCCCAAGTCTGCAGGTCTTTAGTGATGTTTCGGAGGATGGGTAAGAAGTTCTGGGCAAAAGGGACTGTAAGATGGGCCGGTAGTTGGATTCCTAGATACTTGATGGCTTCAGACTGCCAGGTAAAGGAAAAATTAAGTTTTGCCTGACAAAGCATATCTCGTGGTAGGGAAATATTTAGGGCTTGAGATTTATTGAAGTTGATTTTAAAATTGGCTAGATACTGAAACAGCTTGAAGTCATGTAATAGGTTAGGCAATGTAATATGTGGGTCTGTTAAGAAAAGTAAAATGTCGTCAGCGAAGGCCGTGATTTTGTGTGTTTTGTCATTAATTGCAATGCCTTTAATGCTGTCATTTTGTTTAATGCAGTGCAGAAACAGTTCAAGTGTGATGATAAATAGGAGGGGGGATAATGGGCATCCTTGTCTTGTTCCATTTCGTATTGAAAAAGCATCTGAGAGGAGACCATTCACTCTCACTCTAGCCGTTGGTGTCGTGTATAGGGACATGATGAAGTTCAAGAAGCGGGGAGGAAGCCCGAGACCAGATAGAACAGCCTCCATATAATCCCATGCCAGTCTGTCAAAGGCCTTCTCCGCATCTAGAGAGAGGAAGAAGCCGGATTGTCTCTTCTGTGTTAGCCAATGGTGTATGTTTATGGCCCTGATGGTGTTGTCTCTAGCCTCTCTGCCAGGGACGAAACCCACTTGATCAGTGGAAATAATAGTGTCAATAATGCTCAGTAGACGATTGGCCAAAATCTTTGCAGAAATCTTAAGGTCGACAATCAGTAGGGAAATCGGGCGGTAGTTTGCCGGCGATGTCTGGTCTTTATTGTCTTTTGGTATCAATGTAATGTGGAATTCAGATAGATAGAGCATGGATTGACCTGGTGTATCTAGTGAATTGAAGGCCTTTAAAAATGGGTGTGCTAGGATATCTATGAAGGATTTGTAGTATGTGGTTATAAGACCATCTGGTCCCGGACTTTTGCCCGGCTTCAGTTGAGCAATGGCCTGTTGTAGTTCCGTCAAAGTCAAAGCCCCATCTAGATCTTTCGCTTGTGACTGAGAAATAGCTTTAGGAAGATATTGGGCCAGAAAAGTCTGGATGATGTCTTTGCGTGGTCTTGGAGCCTGTAAAGCATTATACCCACGATCAGTGAACTGCAGACCTTTCAGTGTATCTGTGTGCTCGTACCTCATACGGCTAGGTCAGCAATGGGCAAACTACGGCCCGCGGGCCGTATACGGCCCGGCGGACCTTTTAATCCGGCCCGCGGAGCTAGGCTCCCGCAAGGCCAGTGGTCGGCAAGCCGCGGCTCTTTACAATAGATGCGGCTCTCCTGTGTGCCGGGCGCCCGCTCCCCTCCCTCCTCTCGGGCGGGCGGGCGACCTCCTCTCCTCCTCTCCCCTCCCCTCCTCTCGGATGGCCGCCCCCCCTCTAGGATGGCCGCCCCCTCCCTCCTCTCGGGCGTCAGGACTCTGCAGCTGTCAGGATGTAGGCTGGGCAGCCAGGATGTAGGCGGGGCAGCGTGACGAACTCTTCTCTCACAGTCCTCCCTGAAGACCAGAACGGCGCGGGAATACGAGAGGAACGCGCGGAGGAGCAAAGGTAAGTGAATTGACACAGGGGGGGCTTACTATATGGGGAATGAATTACTATATGGAGGACTTACTATATGGGGGATGAATTACTATATGGGGGACTTACTATATGGGGAATGAATTACTATATGGGGGACTTACTATATGGGGGATGAATTACTATATGGGGGACTTACTATATGGGGAATGAATTACTATATGGGGGACTTACTATATGGGGAATGAATTACTATATGGGGGACTTACTATATGGGGGATGAATTACTATATGGGGGACTTACTATATGGGGAATGAATTACTATATGGGGGACTTACTATATGGGGAATGAATTACTATATGGGGGATGAATTACTATATGGGGGACTTACTATATGGGGAATGAATTACTATATGGGGGACTTACTATATGGGGAATGAATTACTATATGGGGGACTTACTATATGGGGAATGAATTACTATATGGGGGACTTACTATATGGGGAATGAATTACTATATGGGGGACTTACTATATGGGGGACTTACTATATGGGGGATGAATTACTATATGGGGGATGAATTAATATGGGGGATGAATTAATATGGGGGATGAATTAATATGGGGGATGAATTACTATGTGGGGGATGAATTACTATGTGGGGGATGAATTACTATGGGGGATGAATTACTATATGGGGGATGAATTACTATGTGGGGGATGAATTACTATGGGGGATGAATTACTATGGGGGATGAATTACTATATGGGGGATGAATTACTATATGGGGGATGAATTACTATATGGGGGATGAATTGCTATAAGGGGGATGAATTGCTATATGGGGGACGAATTACTATATGGGGGACGAATTACTATATGGGGGATGAATTACTATATGGGGGATGAATTACTATGGGAGATGAATTACTATATGGGGGATTAATTACTATGCTTACTATGGGGGAATATTACTATACTTACTATGGATGACACATACACATCATTCATCTACTCTTGGTCCGGCCCCCGGGTCCAATATATGAACCCATTGCGGCCCTCAAGTCAAAAAGTTTGCCCACCCCTGGGCTAGGTAGACACACACTCTACAGGAAGAGACAATGAACTACCACAGTGCTCAACAACGCTGTGGTAGTTAATTGAGAACTACAATGAATGACGCGGCCGGGATGGCGCAGTCCCACGTGGCTACTTTTGTTAAACTTGTGAAAGCTAGGGGCAGAAAAGATCCCTTGTTAGCTGTCACAACAGTGGATGGGGGGGGGGGGCTTTGGGGGTGTTCAGGGGCCAGTCCTATAGTAACATGTTACATTTTACACCCTGAAAATGGGTGTAACATGTAACATGTTACAAAAGGTGAACTTATCCTTTAAGTCATGCAACGCTGCGCCCAAATGAAATTTATTCCCTTTTTCCCCACAAATAGAGTTTGTTTTTTATTCTCTGCGCTATAAAAAAAAGACCGACAATTTTGAGACAAAAACAATATTTTTTACTTTTTGCTATTAAACATGTCCAGTAAAAAAATTTGTAAAAAATCAATTTTCATCATAAATTTAGGCCAAAATGTATTCTGCGACATGTCCTTGCTAACAAAAATCCCAATACGTGTAAATTAATTGGTTTACGTGAAAGTTATAGCATCTACAAATGGCGGTATAGATACTGGAAAAAAATTTTATACTAGTAACGGTGGCGATCAGTGACTTTTAGCGGGACTGTGGCAGGCATTCTGACACTGTGGAGGAACTGATTGTCACTGACATGCCCAGTGACACCAATACAGTGATCAGTGCTAAAAAGCACTGACACTGTACTAATGGCACTGGGCAGGAAGGGGTTAACATCTGGGGCGATCAAAGGGTTTACTGTGTGCTGTTTTACTGTGTCAGCACATTGCTTTGTATTGCTCTGCTATCTGGTGGGGTATCACCGCCCGGGACCCGGTGATCGACAGATGAGGCCACCAATGGCGGTGCGCCCCCTAACCAGAAATGCAACATCATGTGTATATATATATATATATATATATATATATATATATATATATATATATATATACACACATACACACACATATATATATATATATATATATGTGATTTTGTGCACTCCTGCCACCCTGTAGCAGTATTTCTGCTATAGGGTGGCGGGAATGCGGTTAAAGGAGACTCCACTTTAATTTTAAAAATTAATACAACTTGTGAAATTGCTACTCAATTACTACAAAATTACCCTTTTTTTTATATTATTAAAAGTTACTTATTCATTTCAAACTGTAGCAATCTCTAATTTTCCAAAACTGTTTAAAAAATTCAATGCAATATGGCAACCTGGACATGTGTTGTAAACCGCCGTACACCTTTGGTGTATAGAAAATCCCAGAAGTTTAATTTCTTGCTTCTATGATTGGATCACTGATTTTCCCAGACATGCACTAAGATACAAGTCAGGTTTTAGGCATGCTCTGCAGTAGGAATTTCATTTTTGGTGAAATACTCCCTGATAGTTATCTTCTTCTAAAGGGATACTGGCCCAGCAACTTTTGTTATCGGAACACTAAGCATGCCCCGGGTGATTATAATAAACACTGACCATCCCATTCAGGAATTAGACTGAAAGGTCTTCAGAAAAGAAAAAGGTAGGACTTTTCCACAAAGTTTGTTAAAATCCTTGCAATGTGCACTGATCACCCAGAGGGGATTGTTTTATTCTCAAGAAAGTTGAGTTACACTTAAAAAAAAGAGAATAGCTGCAAATAAATGATCCATCTTATATGGCTCTTAGTCTCACCAAATCTAGTTTCTGCAAAAATGACAGCAGAAGGAAACATATACATGGAATACATACCCCTGGCAAAGATGTGTGCTCATTTCACATGAAGTGGAAAAGAGTAAATGGTTTCTAATGTACGTTCACAATGTTATTAACATTTAGTTGATGCATTAACCTATACTGTACACCTAAGTACTAAAATGTAGTCTGTGCCCTCTTACAGCAATACAGTGAACCAGCATATGCCTTGAGTTTTCTTGGCTTTATTTCATTTATTACAGTTCGTTACATAGCGCCGTCAATTTACACAGTGCTTTACATATATTGTACATTCACATCAGTCCCTAACCCTCAAGGGTCGTACAATCTAAGGTCCCTAGCTCACATTCATACATACACATATTAGGGCCAATTTAGACAGGAGCCAATTAACCTACCAGCATGTCTTTGGAGTGTGGGAGGAAACCGAAATACCAGGAGGAAACCCATGCAGGCACAGGGAGAACATGCAAACTCCAGGAAGGTGGTGCCGTGGTTGGGATTCCAACCAGCAACCCTGCCAGGCAGAAATGCTAACAATTAAGCTGCCACTGTGCTGCCCAGTCATACTGTAAAACAAACTATACAAGCTGCAAACATAGTACAAACATCACAACCTGCATCCAATGGGTTAATTGTAGAGCATAAAAAGTCTTCAGCAAAGCATTCTGTGTGACTGGATTCCAGAACATACACAAAGCTTTTCTGTCTAAAAAGCGATTTTTACAGCTCACTGTGTCTGATACCCAACTGCAAGCAGCTAATGATTTTTCTCATTCCTAGGGAGTATGCGCACGGCGGTCAGCAGCAGAGTGTAGAACTGCAAGAGAAGCTCTTTTTGGAGACATGTAACTCTGAGAAATAAAACATTTCTGATAAATGGTGTACATGCTGGAAGCTCTCTACAGACTTCAAAATCTGGAAACGGAGACTTTGTACTAATTCTAATAGGGTTCAAAAGAAGTATGTAACCAGAAAAAACTTAGTTATACCCAAAAATAGAGAAAACTAGACCCTATGACCCTTGTGCTTGTCTGCTAGGTAGCATCCAGCATCTATAACATATGTATACAATATAACACCTGCTCTGGGTTGGTCCATACATAGCCAGCCTAGACCTCTAACTTACCCTTTCTTACTATTCACTGTGAATTGCAAGATCCTCACCAGACTTCAGAGCTGATATTGCATAGGATGTTATATAAACTGTTCTAAAACTTAAAGGAACACTTTGAAAACACATCAGATCTCAATGGGGAAAAATATCATGCTGGATATCTATACTGATGTGGACTGGGTAATGTGTTAGGAACATAAGGATTCCCCCTTCATTTGATGGAAATTAAAAATTATCAACCTACAGCGGACTGAATTCAAAGACACCCCGAAAATCTAAGTGAAAAAATGATGCAGCTTGCTAGTCCATTTTGCTGAAATTTCATTGTAGCAACTCAAAATGGTGTTGTAGTTTGTATGGCCCCAAGTGGTTGTATGCATGCCTGACAACATCAGGGCACGCTCCTAATGAGACAACGGATGGTGTCCTGGGGTATTTCCGCCCAGATCTGAACCAGGACATCACTGAGCTCCTGGACAGTCTGAGGTGCAACCTGGCAGCATCAGATGGACCGAAACATGATATCCCAGAGGTGTTCTATTGGATTTAGGTCAGGCGAGCGTTGAGGCCATTCAGTGTTATAAATTCCTTCATCCTCCAGGAACTGACTGCATACTCTTGCCACATGAAGCCAGGCATTGTCATGAACCAGGAGGAACCCAGGACCCACTGCACCAGTGTAGTGTCTGACAATGGGTCCAAGGATTTCATCCCCATACCTAATGGCAGTCAGGGTGCCATTGTCTAGCCTGTAGAGGTCTGTGTGTCCCTCCATGGATATGCCTCCCCACACTATCACTAACCCACCACCAAAACAGTCCTGCTGAACGATGTTACAGACAGCATAACATTCTCCACGGCTTCTCCAGACCCTCTCATATCTGTCATATGTGCTCAGGGTGACAGTGACAGACCTGCCAATTCTGGTGTTCAATGGCAAATGCCAATCGAGCTCTATGGTGCCGAGCAGTGAGCACAGGGCCCACTAGACGTCAGGCCCTAAGGCCACCCTCATGAATTCTGTTCCTGATTGTTTGGTCAGAGACATTTACACCAGTGGCCTGCTAAAGGTCATGTTGTAGGTCTCTGGCAGTACTCATCCTGTTCCTCCTTGCATAAAGGAGCAGATACTGGACCTACTGATGGATTAAGGACCTTATACGGCCCTGTTCAGCTCTCCTAGAGTAACTGCCTGTCTCCTGGAATCTCCTCCATGCTCTTGAGACTGTGCTGGGAGACACAGCACACCTTCTGGCAATGGCACATATTGATGTGCCATCCCGGAGGAGTGCAACCTCTGTAGGGTCCAGGTATCCTCTCATGCTACCAGTAGTGACATTGACACTAGGCAAATGCAAAACTAGTGAAAAACAGTCAGAAATAATGAGTAGGGAAAAAAACGTCAATGGCCTCCACCTGTAAAACCATTCCTGTTTTGGGGGTCATCTCATTGTTGCATCTCATTAACTCCAAAGCAGCTGAAACTGATTAACAACCCCCTCTGCTACTTAACTGACCAGATCAATATCCCAGGAGTTTAATTGACTTGATGCTATATTCTAATTAAAATATGTTCCTTTAATTTTTTGTAGCAGTGTGCAAAGTACCGAGAGGAATTAGTCACAATCACAAGTCATCTAAAAGTGGTCAACTACGTAAATACTGTATAGGGGGTCTAAAGTACGCCCCATGAATGTCAAGAGGTTTAAAACATTTTCAAATATTTTTTATAATGACACTGAGATAATAAAATAAAAGCATTCTATCTTTATTTTTGAAGAACTACTGCCTTTTTTTTTTAGAATGTAGTAGTTCTCTCACCCTGCACTTTGCTTGACTGACTAACTGGCTGGTTGGCTAAAGTTAAAATTTAAATTTAGAAGAGCTTTTTTCATTGCATTACATCCTGACACTCCAGGGAAAGAATATTCTGTATTTGTAAATTGTTAATGTAACGTTAAGATACAACAAGTTGAGTTTGACAGAAGAAATTAGCATAACAGCAACATTTTCATAGGTTTGTGATCATTAAAATTCCGAATGTCACTGCGCTCATTAACATTGAACGCTCAGGCAGTAAAAGGAAAAATCATCTAGAAAGTCCAACATATTTGTGGAGACCTAAGAATTAAAGGGAAGAGGGAATTTTTAATTTAAAGTGGTTGTAAACCTTTGACATAACATGAGAAAAGCATAACCTTCTATAGTGTGTGAAAGGATTAAATGGAATATAACTAATCCATTTTGTATACACTAATACAAGATGCTAGTTTAATATACATATATGAGATATGTGCACACTAACAAAACTGTCTATGTCAGCTTCATGTAGAAATGAGTGTTTTTGCAAACCTTACAAAAAAGCAGATAAGGTTTACTCTCACTTCTGAAAAGTTTTAACCACAACTTGGGTGTTGGGTCAGATTATAGCCATGGTCTGGGCTTTAGAGGAGATATGGTATGATAGATAAAGCAGAAGAGTGAAAATGCAAACCTCATACAAATAATTGTTGAGTTAAGGTAAAACAATGTACATGTATTTGATTGGATGGTCTGAGGGTGTGTTTGCCTAAAGACTACAGTATAATAACCCTGATGTTATGCCAATAAAACTGAAGTGTTTGCAATCGCAACTGAGGTGATTTGAGTGCATTCACTTTCCGAGATCTCGTAGCTGTGTCCAGGTGTGACCGTTGATATCTTGAGGGGGCCCCCAAGGAAAAGGAAAAAGACCACCTACCTACTTTCAGTGTGTACTTGTCTTAATCCAGAGCTCTAAGTGTCATTTCTGGCTGCTGCTTTGTTCCTCTGTTATCTGCTGGAGTCATTTCTGACAAGTTTTCCTGACACCAAGAGAAAAATGGTGACAGGGTAGGAAACTCCAGCAGATTGACAGCCTTAGCTCTGTTCCTGTGTGCTGTGTGGAGGGGGGGGGGGGTCTTTTCAACACATTACAAAGGCATGGTGCACTGTGTTGCCACCATTAGAAAGCCAACCATAAGCAACATTGCAGCATTCACTGGAGGGGACAGTTTTTATTAGATGTAGTTCTGGAACGTGACCACTCCTCCACTGTGATTTGGCCAACCCCCTACTGATTTCCCCCCTCCCACAATCCCTCACTCTCCAACCGCAACTCTGGATACAACGATTGTGCAAATAACGTCTCTAATAAGTTTTCCTGACAGCAATAGAAAATATTGACAGGGTAGGAAACTCCAGCAGATTGAAAGCCTCAGCTCTGTTCCTGTGTGCTGTGTGAAGAGGGGTTGTGTCCCTTCCCTCCAATCAGCTCTCAGAACTCCTCTCACTGAGCTCTGCAGTGTGTAGCTTCAGCTCCCTGCTTTCTGGAAGCTCAGACAAGATGTATAAATTCTGCACTTTGGACAGCTGTACAGAAGAGAACGCTGCAGGTAAGGAGGATTTGTTTCATCTTTGTGTATCACCTGAGGGCAGTCACTTTACTAGGTATATGTAAGGGTTTACAACCACTTGAAATACCAATCACTTATTAGATTTTATTCATTTCTTTTTTGTACCAGTTTTTCTCCCTAGGCACCCCTGCAGCAACAAAACCCTTATTATAGTGATCTATTGCTTGCTGTTGTCAGGGATAGACAAGGAAAATCTTGATCAGATCTGCCACTATCTAAGCATGCATGCTGGAGTGAAAGGAGGTGTCGATGATGTCATGGCGCTTTCTCTTTAAACAGGACACAGAAATGTTGTGTTCTACTGTGCTGCTACAGAGTACTCTATGGCAGGTTATTAAATCATTTCAGCTTCAGGGATTAGTGCTAAACTGTGGCACCAAAGCCCCCTCCAACCATCAGGACATAGTGTGTGGCCCTCTGTGCTTCAGAACTGAAATGCCACGTCTGAGCACCACGGCAGTAGACGTTAAATTAATTTAGGTTCTATTTAAACTGACTGTTGACTGGCATGGGAAAAACAAAAAATAAATCTGGTTTCTTCTTGTATCAAGTCCTGTGCCAACCAAAAGTATCAACAGGCTTGTAATTTGATTTACATGTTTAATAAAAATAACATGCACAAAAAAATAAAAACATTTTTGAGTCCGATCAAAATCTGATGTACAAGGAACCAGTACATGTACTCTATATAGATACTGTATGGTGGCAGTTCCTGCTCACATACTACAATGTGTGTTGTGTTTACATTAAAACCAATTAAGCAGATTTGTTCTCATAAAGCCTGTTCTCATATAGACACGTATACTTCTCATATAGACACGTTCTCATATTTGTTCTCATATAGACACGTATACTGTATATGTATTTGTGTTCTTGTGTCCTGATATCACTGGAAAACGAGAGAAGCACTTCTGCTGTGAGCTGTGTTCATCACTGGCTCATCTTGCCACTTGGTTAAATTCCCACAAAAATAAAAAGAGTTGCAGATGGTCAGACGGCAGGGTGTTATTTTACTGCCGATAGTATAAGAAGAGTGGAGAATGTGAGCATGAAAAGCAATGTTCCATAGCACTACATGATCATCGCTAGTGCTTGGCAACAACAACAACTGGCAAAGTGACCCCACACACTCTTTTATCCATTTTGCTTGTTAAAGTCAGCAGATAGAAATATGCTGAACATTTTAATGTGGTCATGTGCCTTAAAGCAGACCTGAGACCAGACTTGAGAAAAATATTGTACATTAAAAGCAATGCTGCATAGAGGGAACCATAACATTCAAGAGCATATCCGAAGAATTACTACATACCATTTCCAATCACTGCTACAGCCCCCAACACACCCCACCTTCTAGGAACAGATGCTTCCTCTCCCCATCCTATAATGTAAAAATGATCTTTAGAACAATGGTGGTCAACGTTCTTAAATTATTTCTTCACCCTAGAAACAAAAAAATTAAACGTCAGCAGCTACAAATACTGTAGTTGTTGATTTTTAATAATAGGACACTTACAGTACCTATCCAGGGATCCAGTGCCATCCTAACCTAGACTGGCTCTTCACCGCTCTTCACCAAGACCGGGTCCCCGAAGTCGACATGTTTACTTTGGGAAGCTGGCTGGGAGAACTTGCAGCTCAATAACAAGCTTCCCCCTGCACATGTGCGAGCCGCATTGCGCTTTATGAATGGTCCTGCAGCTTTCTGGGACCTGTGACGTGTCCCAGAAGGCTGGGGCCAAAGGGGGGGGGGGGTAAACTTTTGCTCTGATTGCTAAGAATAATTGGCTGATTTTTGCTCTGTTAGTGGGGCAATGGCATTGGCTAATTTTTGTGGTTCCTGCCCATTTCGTTTATGGGGCGTGCTGGAAAATTTGTGAAAAACGAGCGATTTTCAAAATCATTGGTGGCACCATCTGATTACAGAACGAATGACGTTTCGATTTTCGGACGAAAAAACTGTTCGGAATTCGAACCATGTATGACCTACATAAGGCCTCATGTACACAGGACATTTTTGTAGTCACTTTTAGGGGCTTCAGGCATTTTTTTTACTGTTTCCAAATAGCCCTCCATGTTGTTCTATGTGTCCATGCACATGTAGACTTTTAGAAGCTTTTACATCCCGGTCACATCAAACCCGACTTTGAAATTGTGCGACTCCGTACTACTTTAGAAATCGGTACCCACACTGATATGACCGCTCTTATTGCGGACAATAGGGTACAACTTGGCATGCGATTTCCAAGTCGCATGACATGCAAATTGCATGCAAATTCGTATCCAGTGTGACTGGGGACTTAGCAGCAGTAGCGTTTTCCAGCAGGAAAAATACCCAGGGCCAGTGCGTCCAGGAGCAATCAGCATATTGGCAGAAAAAAAGCTTGATACGTGTAAACGTGTCTAAATGCGTGTTAACACTAGACGCTTTAAACGCTTGAGTGTTCATTCATTTCAATGGCCAGAATAAATTAATATTCTGGCCAATGAAATGAACACCCAAGTGTTTGACGCCTGTAAAAGTGCTTAAACGCAGGCGCTTTTTCTGCCAGAACCCTGCTGCCAAGAGGAGGAGCGTTTTTAAACCATCCTGTTGTGCATGAGGCCTAATTCAAGTCTAGTGTTGCACATAGAGTATACAGTTTAATTCAGGGTACCTCAAGTATCTTCATTGATCTTGATTAAAACTGAACTCCAAGCAGATATAAAAGGAGCCAACCAATCTGCTGCAATTCTCAAGGGCTGATAAAGAACATGCTGATAGGAGGAGAGAGCAAACTGAAAGAGATGAGCTTGTCTGTCTGCTGCTTCTCCATTCATTGCTGAGTCACAGGCTGGGGGAGAGGCCTGTAAGTGTTATTAAAGTGTTACTAAACCCAGGACCCTTCATTCACTATATCTGGTCTCCCACAGTACACACTACATGGAAATGCAATTATTCTAGTAACTATAAACTGCTAAATGCCTTTTCTCATCAGAAGTTAGAGCAGTCTTGTGGCTTCTATCAGTGTCCAGCTGAGCATTGATTAAAGCTTGTAGGAGGCGTTTTCTTTCTGCTCGAGTCTAGGAGGATGCAAAATCCCTGACCTCTGAGCATGTGCAAATGGCTACTGTTCAGTCTGTCTTATCAGGAGATAAGAGGTAGTTGCTTGAAAAAGGGGAGGAACAGAGAAGAAAGGATCAAACAGCCTTTTTACACAATAAGGAGGATTAACCCCTTAGGTTCACCTGTGAGTATAACAAGAATGCTTTACTGCATATACAGACTGATTTTACTGTTGTGGGTATAGTAACACTTTAACTGCTGCAGAGATCAATTGGCTTCCGTCCATGCCAGACTATACTGTGCTGTGTGTCAGAGCTGTGTAAATCTCAAGACTGGGTGGAAAAGAATCCACATCCTTTGGCAGGTAAAACCACTCGCTTACATGTATTTACCTGTATATTTATCTTCTTGCACGGAAATAGCTTTAAATTATTTAATTGATATTCAATTGCTATACAATGCCATTGGTGCTCAGATGTCTCCTATGTAATGACTGTAGGATGGATGAGCTGGATGTGGAAAAAGGGCGCTAGTATCTAGCATGGTGCAATAATACATGTAATATTTAGTAGTGCAATGTTACACAATCTGAAATTGTCATCTTCATATGTATAGTCTTCATAGGTCTACCACTGACCACCTATGTTAATAACCATTGACTCATTGGGGTTTAGTTAAACATTACCTTTTTTTTTTTTAACCACCATCACTTCAGGATGTCAGCATCCTTAAATGTTTATTGGTTTATCTCTTCAGCACATCCACTGTATGATCCAATAATATTGAGTATTACTGAGCTCAGACACGCAGACAGGAGGGTGTACTAAGCTGAGAAATTCCCTCCTTCCCTCCTCCAGATGAAAGAAAAAAATTACCATGAAGAGCTTGGTATGTATGACATCATTTTGGCCTAGGCCAAAAGCAGGAAGCAACTGACAAAATGTAAAAAAATAAAAAAAGTTATAGTGATACTAAAGCTTTGTTGATTTTTTTTTTTTCAAATAACAAACATGTCATACTTACCTGCTCTGTGCAGTAGTTTTGCACAGAGCTGCCCCGATCCTCCTCTTTTCAGATCCCCTGCCGGCGCTCCTGGCTCCTCCCTTTCAAGCAGTGCTTTCTCCTCAGCTACTGCTCTCTGTGTCCATAAGACACAGAGCCACAGCTCTGTCCTGCCCCCTGCTTTCTCCTCATTGGCTCACTGGTTGTGATTGATAGCAGCAGGAGCCAATGGCCTCCCACTGCTGTCTCTGCCAATGAGGAGGGAGAGTCCACATACAGCTGAGGCTATCATGCACATTGCTGGATCGGAGGGGGCTCAGGTAAGGACTGGGGGGCTGCTGCACACAGAAAGTTTTTTACCTTCCTGCATGAATACATGAAAGTAAGAAAAAACCTTGATCTTTTGAACCACTTTAAAACAAGTAAATATAATATACTTTCCTATCAGTTTACTAATGCTAGCAACTTAAGGATTAAAAATGTTGATAGAATCAACAGAGAGAATTTAGTTCCGCTCTGGAAGTAGTGGATTTGTATAGATTGTTTTTTACAAATAAGGAGATCGTTAACTGTCACTTTAATGCTGTATCCAGTATATTGTGAACAATGTGCTAATGGAGACCCAGGTTTACATGCATCCAGCTAGTGAATATAAAGAGAAATTTAGCTCATTTGATCTCCCTGTTTGTTTTTGGAGGTTTTTAGCTCTCTCTCTTTAAAGGAGAGGTTCACCTTCAGGAACATGTTACATGTTACACCAGTATTTAAGGCAGTGTTTCTCAACCAGGGTTCCACAGTGATCTATCAATCATTCACAGGCTTCTGACCATTTGCCCTGAGCTCATGTAAGGTACCCTAATCTCATGTGTTCTGATCACTTGTGTCCTGATCCCATATGCCCTTATCCCTTGTAAGGTGCCTTGATCCCATTGTAAAGTGTCCTGATCCCATGTGCCCTGATCCCATGTAAGGTGGTTTGATCCCATGTGCCATGATCATAGGTAAAGTACCCTGATGCCATGTAAGGATCTCTGATTCCATGTAAAGTGCCTTGATCCCATGTACTCTGATCCAAAGTGTTCTGATCCCATTTAAGGTGCAATTATCCCATGTGCCCTGATGTGTGCTCTGATCCCATGTAGGCTGTTCTGATCTCATGTGAGGTTCTGTGATCCCATGAACCCTGTGCCCTTTTAAGGAGCCCTGATCCAATGTAAGGTGCTCTGATCCCATTTGCCCTGATCCCATGTAAGGTTTTTTGTTCCAATGTACCCTGATCCCATGTAAGGTGCTCTGATCCCAGGTGCCCTGATCCTATGCAATGTTCCCTGCCGTGTGCCTCATAATGTGCTCTGCTCCCAAGTAATGTGCCCTTCTGACACCCTGTGCATTGTCCTGCTGTCCCCCTGTACATTGCTAATCTCAAATTTGACCCAATATTTAGCAAAAAAAAAAAAAAAAGCAAGCACAAGTTTTACAATAAACAGGTACATTTTAATATTGATTATATTATTTAATGCTATATAAAAAAATTAGTGTTATATCAACAGTTCGCTGATCACACCAATGTTCCGTGAGCTGTAGATCTGAACATTACTTCAAGGGTTCCCATAAATCTCAAACTTTTTGCCAAGGGTTCCTCCAAGGTAAAAAGATTGAGAAACACTGAGGGTTTAACATGTTCTAGCACCCCTCCCACCCTGTGACCCCCTTCCTGCAGTGACAGCTGCGTCATTACATCACAGAGATCTGTGAATGAATAAACAACAAGTCCATTCTACCACTATGACAGGTGGCTTGAGTTCTCAATGGACTACTAGTGTATTGATCAGCACACTCGTAGTCCATTAAATCTTCCTCTCGAATCTCTAATCTCAGCTCTCTAACTGAAAGCCCATATGGAGGTAGGGGCAGAGAGCTGAAGGAAGAGTGTGCAGGAGCCTGACATTACACCTGCGATTCACTGATTGCAGGTGCAATACTTTCCAAGTTCCTGTTTTGAAAAAATAGTAAACTCACTTTTTACCTGCAAAAATATGTGTATTTATTATTTTTTACTTAACCCCTTCCCTTTGAGTGCACACATATATGCAGCCTCAGGGAAGTGGGTCTTTATCCATGGGGCCACATATATGCACAGTGAGCTCCAAGCACAGAGGCTGGGCTATCATAGAGACCTGGATCTCCTACTAATGATCAGGAAATGAGAGGCCTGGTTCCCAATCATCTGATTGCTGTAATAGCCTCTGATTGGCTATCACAGTGATCACTCACTCTACACCCTGCCACTGTGTGTGTTTCCGTTTCTTGAAAAGAAAAAAGATACACTGTAAAATGATACATGCTTTGCTAGGTGAGAAAAGTGTAAACAAATAAATAATAAGAAAACAAAAGAAAAAAGAGCTAGATCAGGGTTTAATCTAGGTCAGATTTAGGGTCAAATGGTTAAGGTCAGTGTAAGTCAAAGGTCAGTGTATTTTAGGTAGATATACATATAGGCATGTAAAAAAAAAGAAGTTCATAAACTTGAAGTGATATTAAACCCAAAAGCAAATATTTATTATATTGCAGCTGCCCAATTTTCATGGGATGGCTGCATTAGTTTTCCTTTTTAGTCTTTCTTTTGTTTTCACCTCCTGCTAGTAAGTTTGGTGTTCTTCAACAGAACAAGTTGTCACACAGATGTATCAATTAGAGGGTTGAGACAACCATTTACCACTGACAGGGGTGTTTACAATGATCGATTTCTAGTTATTTATGTAATACCTTTATCTCAAAATAAAAATAAAACTGTTGCTGTAACTGCTTAAAATGTGTTAGCTGGAGTTTGGCTTTAATGTGTTAGTGTATCCAAATCTACTAATGCATCTACAAACGAAAAACAAAACGGCGCTGGGAGAGGACCACACATGAAGAGTCTAGAGAGGTTAGTGACAAATGACGGATGAAGCAGGAGAAATACAAAAACAAATAGGGGAATAAGCGTACAATAGTAATGAGTTCAAAATGGGGTGGTGATGCAGCAACAAATGGAGACAGGGGAGTCCATAGTCAAAGGATCCTAGGTGGTGGATGGATGGTGAAGGCAGCTCCCCATAGAGCGAAGCAGAAATCTGTAGAAAATAAATTGGACACAAGGGGACGCCCCCTTGTGTCCGATTTACTAATGCATCTACCACCACTCTCCCACTAGACTGACAATGCTGCTGTCCAATGGTGTCTCTGTTGCCTCTTCATCCAGAGTGGGGTACCTCTAATACAAGAGGTGTGTTACTGGCCAGATCACCAGGTGAAAACAGAGTTTAAAAAGCCAAAAAAAAAGAAAACAAAAGCATCTACCATATCTAACGACTGGTAAATTGCAATATATTACATTTTTGGTTTTGGGCTTAGTACCTCTTTAATACTACCATAACGTATATTAACCACATCCAGTTACCAAAAGACAATATTTTCAGCTTCAGTGGGCCTTTAATGCATAAACATCTGCAAACTCCCCATGAATTTCTAAGTGAAATATTCCTTATACTAAAATCTATTGGATATTTGATAGGTGCCGAGAGTGTAAAACCTTTTACCTTTGCCATGCTAATTTTTAAAAAAGTTCTATTCAGTATGTGTTCTACAACTGTGCTGCTCTGCTTCCTCTAGAAAATGTTAATCCTCTCTACGAAGAAATGAATTTATTTCTATTATATTGTAATTTAAATGTGACACCAGCTACAGATTGCTTGTAATAGGAATGTCAGTGAATTATTCTGCACAAGGTCATTGGAACAGCCTTGATAATAAGCAATAGACCAATCATATAGTTATATAATTGTATGAGAAAGTTAGCTATACACTTAAGAGGAATATGAGACGTTTGGAAACCTTCTGACAATATTGCCACAAGAAGAAGGAAGAATAATGGTCTCTCAGTCCAAAATCTCCAGCCTAACTAGTAAGATTTGAACATGGCCAATAATATTTGGATAGGGTTATACCCCATACAGCCCAACCTCCAAGCCTGTCTAGAGTCAACGATACCAGATGTGAGATTCAATGCACATAACTTTAATAAAGACGAGGTCCTGACAAGGCAGTTAAATGTTTCTTAAATCAGGATCACCTGGTGAAAAATACTAAATTAACGAAAAACTCCAGGCAAAAAGGTAATTACACAGATGATATCCAAATATAGGGGCCTCTGAAGACATCCTGTAGGATGAAATGCGTTGGTGGAGCTAGCGCACTGATGTCACACGTCATCAATTAGGAAGTGACAGATTTCCTTGCGAGTCTGAAGCTGACCTTTATATTTTATTTGGGTTGTAATAAATGGTACCAAGCTTTATCATGCCACAGGAGCTCTCCTTTGTGTATTGCATTTGAATAGGAGAATACTGGAAATACTCATCAATTGGGAACAGCGGAAGACCAAGAAACAGAGAGTTTGACATCCACGAATGTTGACTTATTTTATGCTGGGAGGTCCTGCTATCTGGTGAGTTTTCACCTTGTGTCTAATGGTGGTGAAGGTGAGTTCCCCTTGTTCAAGGACAACATAGGCTATCTTATGTCCCTACAGAAGTCCCTATGATGATAACATTACAATGCCCCGTACATAATGTCTCAGAAGTGTTCAAGCCCAAAATCCCATAATCTCAGTTGCTCAGCCAACAGTTCACAATTAAAACTCATACATCCTTGCTATTGCTCCAAACAAAACAGATAATAGCAAAACATTAAAGTGTTACTAAACCCACAACAGTAAAATCAGTCTGTATATGCAGTAAAGCATGCTTGTTATAATCACTGTGGAACCTAAGGGGTTAATCCTCTGCATTGTGTAAAATTCTCCTCTTGTTGAAATCACCACCTGATACAGACTGAATCCGTAGTCACATGCTCAGTTTGGTGTGTATTGCTAGAGATGGAGGTGTTTGGAGCTGGAAAAAAGAGTGCTGTGTGCGGCTTGCTGTTGGCTGCTTGTTTGCTGAGACACACTGTAGCTGAGCTGCTGAGAACTTTTCTGGACCTTCAGAGCATTTGGGAACTTCAAAGCACGGTTGTGGGACAAGTTGACGTTGATGGTTAGCCAAGGCTTTGATGCAAAGAGTCCCCCCTTGTCCTCTGTGATGAACTTAAGGTGAATAACTCTACACTAGAAATGCAAAATGGAAGTATCCTCCTGCGCTTAATACAGATTGATGCTGCAAATTACCTGGAGAGGAGCCATTGGTGGAATATTAAGTCTTGAGAGATTTGGGTGCGACAAGGAGCAACATTTGGAGTGATAGCTATCTTGGAGGATCTGTGAGGGGGATCCACAAAAGCGCTTTGATCCGCAAGGGTCGAAGTGATGAGGTGAGAGGCTAATCCAGATGGTGGTCGGATTGTCAGAATTCACATTCACCCAAAGATCCACATGATTTCTTGTTTATTTATGGTCACCAACAGTAGTCATTGGAAGCGCATGCTTTTCGTTTTGTCACTATTAATACCTATTGGACTTTGTGAGCACTGTTTTATGCATTGTTACACTGGGGTGTTGGAGAGGCACGTGTGATTCTATATTCACGGTATTATATATACCTATGTATATATGTAAATGTGTTTTTTTACATGTTATGAGTTATATGAATTTATTTTTGTAGATTTAATGAATCATGGGCACAAATTAATAATTAATAATAATTGATATCACTTTCACTTTTTATTTAAATTGATGCAATTTTGTGATCACACATCACCTATTAATTTATTATTTATGTGTATATGTACCTTAAAGAGTAGCGCTACATTCTTTATTGGATTTATTGCTAGAGAGGTTTGTTTTTTTTTGTCTTGGGAGAGTGCATGTGATCAGCACAGGGCCAATCAACACTGTCCAGACAGAGGGTCAGAGGTTTCAAATCCTCCTGGAGCAGAAAGAAAACTCCTTCTACAAGCTTTAACCAGTGCTCTGCTAAAGTCACAAGACTGCTATATACTGCTGATAAGAAAAGGTATTTAGCAGTTTATATTTACTAAAATAATTGCATTTCCATGTTGTGTGTACTGTGGGAGACCAGATATAGTGAATGCAGGGTCCGGGGCTTAGTAACATTTTAAAGTAAAATAAAGGCAAAACTTTTTAGTTGTGGATAGAGTGGAGAGGGATTAGAACACCTGCGGGTTTTTATTGCTGTCTGTGCCCCCATTAGAGAGATTCTCTATTTGTCCTGTTTACCATTATTATTGAAAGTGAAAGTAAAAGAGAATCACAAATTTTGGGTTGAACCCAGAAAAGTAATAGAGGGGATGTCTTCCAAAGAGGGCACTAATTCTGGTGATTTGGTGGGGCCCCAAGGAATTCCCCTAATTTGCAGGGATTTCCTCTCACTTCCTGTTTTGGTTATAGGACAGGAAGTGAAGGCAAATCTCCCCAATGGGAAACAGGTAGCAAAAAAAAAAAAAAAATACTGACAGGGGTTATTACTCTTCCGTACTCTGTCCAAATTGAAAAAAAAAAAAAGATTTGCCCATAGTTCCACTTTAACTATGATTACATACAGCTAATAAATGTGTCCCAATCTGCCTTGAGATCAGCCTTCTGCAATTCCCTGCACAGCAGCACCCAGGCTGGCAGAGCGTTGGGTAGTACTCGGGTGTCAAGAGAAAACACAACAGGGCGCACTCTCCTTGTGGAAAGAAGAAAAAAGCAACCGAAAGCATGTGCTCTTGCGCTGGACAGTGGACTCCACAATGTCAATATCCCCACATGAGTAAGAAAGGAATGCAAGCCTTGCTGCCCTCAAAGGACCAGGGAAATCTAAAGAGAACTGTATATAGCTATATACCGCACTCTCCTTGTGTATTACCATGGCATCAAATGCTTTATTATAAAATAAGTAACAAGTGCATACTCACAAAAGGATCATAAAAACAGACCTGGAGCCAAATATATCAGTCCCAGGCTCTGAGGAAGGGAGTGCGTCTCCCGAAACGCATCAGCGTTCCAACCGCTAACCTGTTCCTGGGACTGATATATTTGGCTCCATGTCTGTTTTTATGGTCCTTTTGTGAGTATGCACTTGTTACTTGTTTTATAATAAAGCATTTGATACCATGGTAATGCATGAGTGTGCCCTGTTGTGTTTTCTCTTGTTAGTGCTAAGCTTTCCCCATCATCAGAGGTCTGCACCTCATCAAGTGACAGCTACTGTGAGACACTATGGAGCACAATGATTTCAGCGCTGGTGGTCTTTTGTCTTCAGTACTTGGGTGTCTACTATTTAGTACCATTCTTGTGAGCCTAGTACTGATCTTGCTTACAGAAGTAAAGAACACAGAGATGACCCCAGTAATGTGTAACCACTCTTTCACTGTCCAATCAGCAGGCTAGGGGAAGTGACTAAGAAAGCAGCAGGTCAGCAACCATTTTTTTCTGTAGTCACCATTCAAGCGTACAATACAATTATTATTTCAGTAGTTAACTTTTTCAGAATGGGACCTAAGTAATGGCAGGCTCTGCAATCTTCATACCAGGGGCGGACTGACCATTTGGAAACTCGGGCATTGCCCGAGGGCCCGGGGTCAGTAGGGGGCCCCATGAGATGCTCCTGGTACCTTTTTCATAGGCTTTTTTGAGTTTGGGCAAGGACACAGGGGCCCCATGATCCCCTATTGCCTGGGGGCCCCATGAGTTGTCAGTCCGCCCCTGCTTCATATACCAAATTTCTTTTAACCACTTGCCGACCGGCCGTTGTATATAAACGGCCGGACGGTGGCACTGCAGGGTCGGGTGGCCGTCAATAAACGGCCTCCCCGCACCCTGCTTGTGCGCGCTCCCTGGGAGCGCGCAGCACCGCGATCCGGTGCCCGCTGTGTCCTCCGGACACAGTGAAACACCGATCGTCGGACGGGACCTCTGTACGAGGTCCCGATCATGTGATCACTGATTGGCCAATCAGTGATCACATGCAAAGTAGTAAGCAAGATGTCACTTGTGACATCATTGCTTACTATGTGTGAAATCTGTGAATGATCACAGAGGTCACATGGTACAAGGCTATTCACAAAAGCCTTGTACCATGTGACAGGATGTGACCAATCACAGCTCACTCAGTTCTTCTCAATGAGTGCATGAATGCACACAGAGAGAAAGAGAAATGATTGCTTTTACATCCTATATGGGTGTAAAAGCAATCAGTGTAAAAAAAAAAAAAAAAAATCTTCATCACCCCTCACAAGTGGTACAGTGTCACCATGGTGACACTGTACTGCTAGGGTGACAGTATGTAAAAAATAAAAATAAAAATAAAAAATAATAATATAAAAAAATAAAATAAAAATGTAAAAAAAAATGTTTAAAAATTATAATTTTTGCTTATAAACTAATTTGGATTTTTTTTTTTTTACTAAAAAGATAACGGAATAAATTTTGGCTAAGATTTATGATGAAATATTATTTATTTGCAAAATTTTATTAAAAAAACACTTTTTTTCAAAATTTTTGGACATTTCATTTACATAGCAAAAAAAATACAAATCCCAGCGGTGAATAAATACCACCAAAATAAAGCTTTATCTATCTCAAAAAAATGGTAAAAAATTAATTTGGGTACAGTGTTGCATGACCGCGCAATTGTCATTCAAAGTGTGATAGCGCTAAAAGCTGAAAATTGCCCTGGTCAGGAAGGGGGTAAAAGTGTCCGGTCTGGAAGTGGTTAAATCAACCATAAGTTGCAATGTGGTGTTAAAGCAAATAGGTAAAAGATGAGTTCCTACAGATATTTCCAGAAATAGGTCTTGAAACCAAGATCTGTGCCTGGAAATTGGGGGTAAGCACTTTTCACCACAATTCTGGATAATGCAGGATTTATTTGCAGCCATATATCCTACTATGTTATGTCCCTGACTATAAAGTATCACACGTAAGCAATGTTAAAATGAGGTCAGAGCAGATGTGAGGAACAAAAGTGAGCATCACCAAATAAAGTACATTCGGTTACATACTGAACACAGAAGCACACTTATAAATGAGAAATGGGAACCACATTGGCATACTGAATAGACGTTCATCAATGCTGTCTGTAGACAAGAGGCCAATGGTGCCACCTTCAGGATACAATTCTAAACAACAATTCCAGCACAGCCATTGCATCAACATTCTCCCTCATTTCTATTGAGATGATATATCAGAATTTGTACTATGCAGCAAGGTAAAAAAAGCTGCTTCCCTGGGACATGACTCCATTGCACATGCATTGAATGTCACACAGAGTGAAATGTACATGGTGACATACAGTCTGACTGTCCTTGCTGTGATGCTGTCAAATATACATTTATAGAACGGGTGCAAATATATTAAAAAACCCTCTAAAGTGCACCTGTGCCCAGACTATGAACAATCATTTTAAGGGCTTATTCATACCATATGCATTAGGGCTCATGTACACTGCAGCTGCTAAACTGACGTTCAGGAGCTGTTGAGCGTTTTTTTCAGCAGCCCCTGAACTCTCCCTAATGTTTTCCTATGTGTCCATGTACACTATGTTGTTTACAGGCAGTTGAGCTTACAGTCGTGCACCAAAATTGCATTCAGGAGTAGATTTTTCAAACGCCAAACGCTTGTAAACGCGTGTAAACGCTTATAAATGCGATTAACTGTGTTTACAAGCGTTTGCGTTTAGACGCGTTTTTTGACAGGTCCATATTCAGATGCTGTCCAGAGCCTTTTTCTTCATCAAAAATGCATGCAAAGCGTTTTCCATGTATTCAAATGGACCCACTACACCAACGCAGTCAGTTCCAGGTTTCGCGTGAAGTAAAAAATGGTAGAACGTGCTGCATTATGCTCATGATGGGATCCATAGTGAATACAACCAGAAAAGATGGGTAATCTCAACACATACTGATCTCTCTGCTTCTGCTCTCTCTATTTCTCTCAAAATGTCTGAAATAGTTAATTATTTACTATTTTTCAGTGCATTCTGGGTATTTGGGAAGGTTTCCTGAGGTTATCTTTTAAAAATGCTTCTAAACGCAAACGCGCATAAACGCGGTATGCAAACGTGGCTAAACTGACGTTTTTTAACCTACATTTTCTAGCAGTCAGTTCCAAGCAGTCTGAATAGTTTTACAAATGCCCCTTGTACATGAGCCCTTAGGCTGCGTTGGGCAGCTTTCCCCTATGCAATTCCAGCGCATAGACAATTTGCCTTGCACTGCAATGCTGTGCACTTAAAAGAACAAAGACATGCTCTTCTTTTCTTTCAGTACTGTGTATTGTGAAGCACTACATTGCATTGCAACACACTGCAGTGCATAAAGATGAATGAAATGTCATTTTATGGCATTTTAAAATAATTGAGAAAAAAAGTAAACAGTGCAATGCATCATTACAACACATCAACACTGCTCTCTTCACACAAACACTACAACAAGCCCTCAATAACGTCAGTAGCTGTAGGCATTGTGGAGAAATTCATCTCCTCTTATTTTACATGCCAGCAGAAATGTGACTTTGTGCCAGACTTCTAATGTAAACAAACAGAAAATGTAATAAACTGTTAGAAACTGTCTGACACCCAGCTTCAGGGTATTTGTTTTGATCTTTGAAGATAAATGACTCCACAGTACCTGGAGCTAGAGAGATAAGTGAGCGCCTGTTTCAAAGCTCTTTACTGCCTGTTAAAGACAAAAAAATCACTTCATGTCCATAATCTGGGTACCGGTACACTTTAAGGGAAACAAAAGTGTTCCCTTTATTGGAAAAGTGATAATACAGAGCTGGTAGAGGGATACAGTATATACAGCTAGGCGTCTGTAGAAATAAACAAGTGTTTATGTCTCACTTCACCCATCTTCTTTATATTAGTCAGGAATCTAATTTCTTTGTTTATTGTTTGTTACATTTTGCTATTTCTACTATTTTATTTCCTCCCAGCACAGCAGCCTTTTTAGGTGCCATGTAAAGATTTTACTAAATTTATCATGAAAAATATGTTTTCCAGTGAAATATCACCTTAAAGTGATTGCAAAGACTCTTATTCTTCAAATAATAAACATGTTGTGCTTACCTGTTCTGTGCAATGGTTTTGCACAGAGTGGCGTCCATGGCAAGCCACATTCTATGGGGGCACTCCTGCAGGCTCGATCCTGAGCTGGGCTGTTTGCATCTGTAGACACACACAGTGCAGCTCGGACATGGCCCTCGCTCCCTCCTCTCATGATTTGACTGACAGCAGCAGGAGCCAGTGGTTGCCACTGCTCTCAGCCAAGCTTGTTAGAGCACAATGAGGGGAGATAAGAACTGAAGCTAGGCACAGTGCTGGATAGGACATGACTCAAGTAAGTGTTAGGGAGGGGGGCTGGGGGCACGGGTATTGGAAGATTTTTTTACTTTAATGCAGAGAATACAGTAAAGTAAAAAAAACATTTGATTTTACAACCACTTTAATGCAGTTGTGTCTAGCATGAATGATTGCAATTAGGTAATTTACTGAAATGTTATATTCAGATGCTCGGTATGCTTTGCTTCATTGCCCCATACCGGGCCTCTTGGCACACCAGCAGAAGTTGGCTTCCTATCTGTTTTTATCCACCACTAGAACAATTGCTCAGGCCTGGAAGAGTCCGTTTGTTCCTCTTCAGGGGGTGCGGGATCGTATGACCACTATGATGCTCAACGAACAGATGTCGAGTATCCGCAACGACTCCCAACATAAATTTTTGAAAATATGGGAGCCGTGGTTGCAATATGCCTTTCCCTCACTCCCCCCGGCTAGTCTGGGGATGTAATGGCGTTCGGTATTGGCGCTCTTGGACCCCTGCTCTTTGCCCCCCCTTTTTTTTTTCTCCTGTGTCTTCCTTTTTCTCTCTCTCTCTGTTTTTGGTGTGACTGGGCAGCTGCATTTAGTTGTAATAGTCAGTTACATTAATGTTTTGTAACTTATGTGCCATTGATAGCCCCTGCGTGGGCGTACCTTTTGCCCTGTTGGCATTAGAGCACTGTTTTTCCTTTTTTTTTATTTTGCATTTTGTTTATCTGTGCAATTGATAGCCCCTGCGTGGGCGTGTTTTATTGCCTCTGTTTTATACTGTTTAAAAAATTTATAAAAACCATTGAAAGAGAAATGTTATATTCACAGCTGCCTGTTACCTATATAGTGGAAGCCAAGGCAGGGGGTGCAAGGACACCTAAACAGGGGATGCAAGGAAATACCTGTTTTTGTCAGAGGGCTTGAGAAGAGCTGCTGAAGAAGCCTATTTTCTGATGTCCTCAGCACAACTACAATATCAGCTGGCAGAGTGTCTCTGTTCTTCTCCAGAAATCCGCAAGCATCATACAGGACCTGTGACAGGAAGAATAAGGGTTATGGTTATTTGCACTCTGCCAAAACGTATATCAGTTAAATAACGTCATACACAGCATATGAAATATTCAATACAAGGATAAATATAAAACCTCTTCTCATCATACTGCTTAAAAGTGATAAGATTGGATTGGTTATCAATATGCTGTGATTTGCCATCTTTGCACATCTTAGGTATGGCAGTTGCCAGACAACCTGCTGCTCTGCTTCTTCAGCAAGGTGTTGTTAAAAGAAACCTGTACCAAGAGAATACAGAGGCTGCCATTGCTGACATCCTTATGAAATGCTAGATGCCTGGCTGTCATGCTGATCCATTGGCTATAATACTTTCCGAGTCACTGACCTGAAACAAGTATGGAGCTCAGAAGTCCTGACAGAGTTTTAGACCGAGAGAGCCAAGCTGCAAGTATACTTAAAAAGTGCTTAGACATTTATTTTATTTTATTATTTTTTTATAGGTACTTATATAGCGCCGTCAACTTACGCAGTGCTTTACATATATATTATACATTCACATCAGACCCTGACCCTCAAGAGGTGTACAATCTAAGGTCCGACTCACATTCATACATACATATACTAGAGCCAATTTAGGCAGGAGCCAATTCGCCTACCACCATGTCTTTGGAGTGTGGGAGGAAACTGGAGCACTTGGACGAAACCCACGCAGGCACAGGGAGAACATGTAAACTCCAGGCAGGCATAGCATCCCCTATAGTTTTCTTCGTACAGGTTTTCTTTAGTGCTCATGTAGACCTAATCATTTTGTTAA
This sequence comes from Staurois parvus, assembly GCF_062004578.1. Lineage (NCBI taxonomy): Eukaryota > Metazoa > Chordata > Amphibia > Anura > Ranidae > Staurois > Staurois parvus. The sequence continues at coordinate 12,514,960 of NW_028318326.1, forward strand.
CGTGCAGTAAAACGCATGCTTTTTAACGTATGGTACTGCAACATTTCAAATGGCACCTCAACTTACAAAACCAGCACACACCTGATGCAACTACATTGGACCACTATAACACGCTACTATGCATTTTGGTTCATCATGATGGTAGAAATTATCTGACCGGATAGTTATTATTATTATACAGGATTTATATAGCGCCAACAGTTTGCTCAGCATTTTACAATATAATGGGAGACAATACCATAACAATACAGTTCAATACAAGAGGGTTAGGAAGGCCTGATCCTAGGAGCTTACAATCAAAGAGGATATTTCTAAATACATACTTTGTAAGGGTGCAAGGTGCTGAATTTTCATGTTGTTCTTAAAGTGGTTGTAAACCCTTACCTATACCCCATCAAGTGACTGGCCTCAGGTGATACGCAGAGATGAAACCAATCCTTCTACATAAGGTGTACCTGTCTATCTGCAGTCTTTTCTTCTCCATTAGGGCTGAATCTATAAAGCTTGCCTGAAAGTTCAGAAAAAAAGCAGGGGGGGAGAGCTGAAATTACATACTGCATAGCTCAGTGAGGAGAACTCTGAGAGCTGATTGGAGAGTAGAGACTCCCCCCTCCATATAGCCCACAGGAACAGGTCAATCTGCTGGAGGTTACTTCCCGCCACCATTTTTCTCTGGACATCAGGAAAATTTGTCAGAAGTGAATTATGCTGACAGAGGAATGAAGCAGCAGACAGATATGCGCTTAGTGCTCTTAATTGAGACAAGTACACACTATAGAGGGATATGCTTTTTAATATTTCATGTCTGATGTTTACAACCACTCTTACAAGAAAAAAGATTAAAAAGGGAAGTATGATTAAAAAAAAAAAACATGCTCACCTAGGTTGATGCAGCATTGATGTGATGCTGCATCTGTCTTCCCCCGGCTCTGCAGTGAGAAGTGAGCAATCAGACACCAATGGTCGCTCAGCTCTCCTCTCTGCTCAGAGCAGAGAGTGTTGACTGTCAGTTTCTGGCTCTCTGTTCTGCCCCTCCAACACCCAGTGGAGTGCTGGGCTGTGGAGGGTGTGAAAGGAGCTGGCTCAACCATATGGTTGGGATCTTTTCAGAGCCTGGACCAGCTCTGTAATGGGTCACAGGAGTACAGAACAAACTGAACTCCTGTGATCCATAAGAGCAGTCTAGCTAAAAAAGCTTTGGCTATACTTCTGTTTTAAGTCTTTTTAGTATTCCATGCAGTTATAATCAGGATGTCAGAAACTAAAAAAGAGAAATCCTATATTTACAATTACACAAAAGTTTTTTTTTATTTATTATGAAAATTATTTCAGATTAATGAAGATTTACCTTCCCAGCATAATGTTGGATGCCAAAACAAAGCTCAACACATTTGGGCCTCCAAAAGTATTTGAATCTGAGATTGTCTTCAAATTTATCTGTGAAAACAAAAGTATACTTTATTAATTTGCTTTACTTTTAAGTAAGGCTTTATTTACATGGCTAATTTGTCACCTGTCACAATTCTCTAATACAGGTTCCAACACGAGAATCAACTTGCAGAAGAGTCTCTATCTAAATATTTTCCATTTTTGAGTCTGTATGACTTCTTGTCCCAGCTCCTTGTCAGTATCAGTAGTAGTAGGCACATTAGCTGTCACTGGAACAGGAGTCCCCCCTTTACGTCGCCTCTTCCACTAACAACTTGTTTTGGAATCCTATCCTACTTTGTGTGTCAGTGACAATGGCCACCAGAACAAACAGAGAGGGAGAATCTCCCAAGTGGGGACAACCTCACAGAGACTTTAACATTCCCCATTTCTATCCAAAAACAAGAAAAAAGTTTTGGCAGTAGATTCACTTTACCTAAGCGAAAAAAAAAATAAAAACTTGTTTATGTAACACCCTGCCATGATACTGCTTGCAGGATGTTAAACAGACACAAGATAGCAGTGTCCTGCAGCCTAATTGTACAGACCTGTTGCAAAGCTTTGTGGGATTCGTAGGCTGACTGCAGGACTTTGCTGTTTGACAGTGGGCTAGTGAACTACATTTCCCAGAGGAGCTGACATGTGGGCAGAGGCAAATAAATACAGAAGCCCGGGAACTCAGGACAAGAAGTGAGGTGCGAGAGCTGGAGAACAGGGGTGAGGAGAAGGCCTTGCAGGAAGCTGGAGGACCAGGTCAGGCTAGGACACAGAGAGAGTGAAGGGAACTGATCCTGTGGGCTGGTGGTCCAGAGTACTGCTGTCTGGAGTAATCTCTGAAGGAGACACCATAGGAACACTGGGGGCCCCCACCTGCAGAAAGACCATCAGCTACCTGAACGATGCCACGGATCTGTTGAAAGTTTAATTCTCAAGCCATTCAGGTTGCCAATGACATTGCTCAAGCGTGCTGCTTTCTGCCTAGTTTAACTGACACTGTTCACAAGTTACACATATTGAGGCTTAGTTCACCTGGCCTAATGGTTACTACACCTTCAGCATAATCCAAATATAGGAGCCCACTGCCGTGTCTTGCTCTTTGCAAGCTCATTGGCCTACCTCATCGCAGGCTATCCCCTCTTCAGTCTCTCATGAATGCTGCTGCCAGACTCATCCAACTTACTAACCGTTCTGTATCTGCCACCCCTCTCTGCCAATCCCTCCGCTAGCTTCCCGTTGCCTGGGCACTCTGGTTGAAAAAGGTTGGTCCAAGGAGCAGTTGCTTTCATTTGTACTCACCCCTTATTAAGGAACTTTTACCTATGCTTTCAGAGGGATTTGAATTCATAAAGTGCTCCAACTCGAGCCCCATCAAGTGTGCAGAAGATCTTATACTGCAGTTTATAGGGGCACTGACCTATTCAATTCAAGAGCTCTTTCTTTGCGTCAGAATTGAAACATGTCATCCACGCCTCTGAGAGCCCAAAATGAGCTAGCCTCTCTGGTAATTTTTTTGCTTGCTGAGGAAAGACATCTCAGGGCTGGGGCTACTGGTTAAATTGTGAATTGCAGGATGTCCCGAACTGATTGAAATTTTGCTTGTTTGAGTTTTCCTTGAAATGACTATGAATGATAGCTATTATTTCATACACAAATGTTTCTGTTGTTTTACTGTACTTACATTTGATCTCAATACAACCAAGATATCAGTTCACTTAAAAACTGTACGTGAGTCTTAAATGAGCATTTTTCTTCCTTCACTAAAAGGCTAATAAACACAGTAGAACTAGTACACACATAAAGTACTATGTTTGTTACTTTATGAAGAACCTTGACGGGCCTGTAGTCTGGGATACAAATACTAATTTAATGTATAAAAATTGTGTACCACTGTTATCATTTTCTCAGGGCCATTTATGTCTTAAAACTTTCCTGAAGCAGACCTCAGGCTGTCAGTGTTCTACTATATTGTGCATTTATAAGTGTGCCAACAGGCATGAACACTGCAGGTAGCTGCAGATTGCTACCTAAATATGTACACTCTACCTAACTGTGTGTACATATCAATGTCCAGATAGGAGGAGACAAGTGAAAATACAGAAGTGATTGGAATAGGTTTTCTTACATGTCCATATTATTTTAAGCCAACCTTGCCTGAAAGAAGTGGGCATGTGGCACTGCCATAGACCCAATATTGTCACTTTGAAGGTTATTTTTAAAAACTGGATAGTGCAAAATCAGTTGCAACTCTGCATAGAAACCAATCAGCTTCCAGGTTTTACTGCTGAAGCTTCATTGAACAGGCTGAAATTGGAAGCTGCACCAGATTCTGAGTGCACCACTTTTAGTAAATTCTCCCCTTGTGTCTATGGGGCCTAAACAGTTTTATACATCTAGATCAGCAAGCATATGATCCATAGACTGATCACTCCTAGGAGGCACTCAAATGGTAAGATTCGGGATCTCTGAAGTATGTATATAGGGCAAGGTTGTGTGTATGTCAGTATAAATGTTCTTAGCATCCAAGATATTGAAAACAAAGTGAAATGCATTGTGGTGTGAGAACCATATTTCATATCCTTTCCTACCAACTAAGGTCTGGTCTGTTGCTTGGGGAAATCTGCTCTCCTCATCAAGCAGGGAAAGCAGACCCATCGGTTTCTGTAGAAACATGTCCAAGAGAGGCCGATTATCTTCATACTTCACCAAAGCAGCATCTATTCCTTCATTCTGATATTCCATCTAAAGAAAAAATCATGAACACACCACACTCAAACAAAGCATTTTGTGTAGAGAACATGCACAGTTTTATGCTGTATGAGTGCTACAGTGGCCGAATTTACCCATGTATTCAATTACCCTCTCAGAGATTCTAAATGTCAGCTCTCCCATCAGAGTTTAGGTAGACATCCCTTCTACCAGATGTCTATATTTTCTTGCTGTCTTTTGAAACAATTATCAAATAGAATTAAACCAATCAGTAGAGAGAAACAAACCAATATACTATAATAATTATGGAGGGGTCTTGGTGGGTGATTCATTCATAGAATTTAACCAAACAGCCATAAACCTTTTGAACAAAAAATCCCTTTAAATTGGAAGTCAATTTTTTTTAGTAAGTACCAATTTCCCCTTAATCCAAGTGCCTCACTGTTTTACAAAATTGCATTTCAGCCAGTCAGCCAGCTAGCATTCTTGATATGTCAGCTTCTAAATGCCAGCCCCAAAATATGTAACAGCTGCTCATAGTACTGGTAATGACAGCTATTTCACCATTGCTGGTGCCACTTTTGCTCAGGGTGTGCGCTGCAGGAGAACCTGCAGTGACATAAGGGCCTCTCCAGCTCTCCTTCTACCCATATAATTTGACAACACAATACCTTACTGTGACATGTCTATTTAGTGTTTTCATAGCAAAAACCCTTCAAGTGACATATGACTACATCGTATGTTACCACTTAGAGCCTCTGCATCACTCCAGACAACCAGATCATGTGAGATGTGTTTAGAACACAATTTTATGGTACTTTAAGAGTTCAATTGAACCTAAAGTGTAGGCTTTTAAAGTGACCTCTTCCTTACTCATGCATGCCAGGGGGTCAGTTGGGTCTTCCCACAATTCTAGTGCCTTGTGATTGGCCCAGTGCTGTCACATTGGGTAGAGACTATGACCCTGTATAAGCTCTGAGCTTATGCAAGACTTTCTTTCCCTGTTCCTGGCAGCCGCTTGGAGAAGTGTTAAACAAAAAGGTTAGTATATGCTGTCGGGTAGATGGAAGGTTAGGTGACCCTTTTATTTTCTTCTGCAAGGGCAAAAGAAAGAGTACTTTAAAGCATATACTACTCAAACATTTCTTTATACTGATGCTGTAAATTTCTTGTTAAATAGATTAGAAATATTGTTTCATATATATAGTTTGATATTTAAATAAGTACACAAGTTCTAAGTATGATAGAGAAACTCCAAAGAGCTTTGAATAAAACAACACAAAATAAATAGATCCAATTGTTCCTAAAGGAATCCAACCACATACCTGTTCCAGGGCAAATATATGCTGATTAAAATAAAACTGGATTTGTTCATTGGCAATGTTAATGCAAAGCTGCTCAAATGAGTTCCTTTTGAAGTTTTCAAATCCAAAAATATCTAGAATGCCCACATTCATACCGCTCTCGGTGTTGCTAGAAACAAAAAGAGAACTTTGCTTTTAGCACACAATTTCATGGCAGTCATAGGCTTAAGGTAATATCTTAAACCTGGTCAGGATTTGCATATTATTTAGACTTGAGAATATTTTTCACTCATTATTATAATTATAATTGCATGATTGAAGGTAATTAGAAAGTACTTACAAAAGTCGCTTCTAAATATGGCACCTTTAAAGGGAAACTAGACTTACAAAACTTTTTTTTAAGTATGCATGTGAAAGTGATCAGTTTAAATTATATTTTCTTATTATTGTTTGTCAATGTTTTCAAAACCTTGTTTCTGTGCATCACTTGTAGTTGTATATGTACATAGGGGCAAGCATATTTGCTCATTACATATAAATGAACCTGCTTCTGCTCAATGTAGTTCTATCAGTCTCTATTTTTGACTGGAAGCAGAGCACTCTTTGTGGATTTTATCTTACAACAGTGACTAATTAAAGACGCACTGGCTGCAGTGAAAGACAGATTTCTGTCCCATAGCTAATTGAAAAATTATATATTTTGGTGATGAGGACTGACTCTGAAAGGGTTCAGCACAGGGGTTTCAATGGCAAAAAAGTTAAAAACAGATTTTCCCCACATGTCCAGACTCCTGTCCCCCAAACTATGTAAATTGAACCCTTAAGTCTTATACTCTGCAAACTTAACCTGACCCTAACACTTAGCATCACCCTTAATTTAACAAATTTAACCCAATACATAGTCACTAAAATCATAGCCCTTTAACCTTAACACATATCCTTAAGCCTTTACCTTGCACCCTAACCCAAAGCTAAAATTGACTCTGTCAGCTGTTGAAGGTTTCTGGCATAATAATGCTTGGTGCAGAGATAATAGGTTCTGTTGCCAGTAGGGTAAGTACAGCATGATAGGGGTTATGGTTAGAGTTGAAGCTTAAAGTGATCCTAAACCTAAATGTTTTTTTTCTTTAAAATACAGTAACAAACATGTCATACTTACCTGCTTTGTGTAATGGTTTGCACAAGAGCATCCATTGGACAGAGACACTTTGTGCTCTGGGTTCCTCTCCCCTGCCATGTGCCCCCATAGCAATCTGCTTGCTATAGGGCACACATGTTTGCTCACTCCTGAGCTGGACCTGCGAATGATACACAAAGTGTCTCTGTCCAATGGCTGCTCTCGTGCACATAGCTGCATGGTGATGGGGCGCAGGTAAGTATTTAGGGGGTGTTGATGCGGAGGGAGAGGAGCTGCATGCAGAAGGCTTTTTACCTTAATTCATAGAACCACTTAAAGTTAAAGAGAATATGTCATGTTACCAATTCAGTCTCTTAGTAGTCCACCTCCAGTGCATTTAAACTGACTTTCCTAATTCTCTCCTGCAATTCTGTTGTTCCCAGAGTCAAACACTTTGTATGCTTGATGTTGGATGGTCTTGGAGTCTATACAGGGCTGAAGTCTATCCAGGGCTGAAGACATCCTCTTCCTCATCAGGTGACAGTCTTCTCTTCCTGGGCACTGGCATTTTCAGTGTGGGCACCCGGATGTAATAGCTTGTGGCTTCGCAGCTGGGTGCCCACTGCGCATGCGCGAGTAGCACTGTGCTTCCTGAATGGTCCTGTAGTCTTCTGGGACCTGTCACATGTTCCAGAAGACTACGGGGAGGGAGGAAGGGAGGACACCTTCCACTTCCGATCGGCTTGGCGATCAGAGCGGACGGGGGAACGGGTACCTGTCAAATTTCTTTTAAATAACAAAAATGTTATACTTACCTGCTCTGTGCAGTGGCTTTGCATAGAGCAGCCCAGATCCTCCTCTTCTCAGTTCCCCCGCCGGTGCTTCTGGCCCTTCCCTCCTGCCAAGAGCCCCCAGATCAAGCAGCTTGTTTTGGAGGCACCCAAGCAGGCTCACTCCTGAGCCGCAGCTCTGTGTGTTTACACACAGAGCCGCGGCTCAGTCCAGTTCCCTCTCTCTCCTCATTGGCTCACTTGCTGTGATTGCCAATGAGGAGGGAGAGTCCCCGGACATCACTGGATTGTGATGGGGCTCAGGTAAGTATTAGTGGGGCTGAGGGGGGGGGATGCTGCACACAGGTGTTTTTTTTTCCTTCATGCCTAGAATGCATTAAGGTAATAGAGCTTTTATATGACAGACCCAACCGTGACAGGGGGTTTCAAGGGACTGCAGGCTAGCCTCTTGCCTAATGACTATGGGCCCTGGCATTTGAAGGGGCTCTATTCCCAAAACACACTGACTCTAAGAACTGGAGAACTGGAGAAACCAGCATTGACTGCTTCAATCCCCTCCTAGACTCAGAGACTCAAAGCAAAAGATTATATTCAGCTCAAAACAACCTGATGCTGGGGTCTCCTGCTATTATGTATAATATGTTTATTAAGGTTTTATATGTACCTGTATTTGTCTATCTTGTCTAGGTATGGAGTGTCTTTTCCTCATTGTGTGCCTCCTTGGTGTGAATTCCCATTGTTAATTAAGTAACCTATTGTTTCTGTCTCTTTGCTAATCCCCCTGACGTGATTAGTCTTGTGTCAACTTTAAACTAATACCAAATCATTGTGTGATGTTTACCCCGAATGTGTAAGATTTGTTTTTATTGTTCATGTGGTGATTGCCCCTATTTTTAAAGTGTATAAAAACCTGTATTTCTGTTCAATTAAGTTATTCCTTTGGTTTTTACCTCAACATCTTGTCTGTGTATGATGTTTGGGGTAAAGGACTGGTATTAGCTCTTGGTCTTTTGGAAGGGTTTGAAGGGCACTGTTTGGCAGAGGCATCCAGGTGGGGTGCCAGGCAGTCCGTCACACTTTACAACCACTTTAAACCTCAACCCTAATCTTATAGTTTGGTGCAGAGCTAAAAGGTTCTGTTGGCAGTATTATATGGGCTATCATACCAGATCCCTTGAGTTCCTAACCCACGAAGAGTCATTGCTAAATATCCTAAACCAAAATCTTCTAAAAGTGCATAGATAGATACTTGCTATTTGTATAGTTGCCTTAGAAAACTGCAGCACCTTTACAGACGACAACACATGCAATACTTACCATATATTTTTGTCCGGCTGCAGCAGAGTGTTAATTCGGTTCACAATCCAGCTGAAAAGTCTGCCATACAAAGCTTTGGACATGGCATCTCTTACATCACCAGCTTTATCCACTGTGTTAGTGCGTATGATGGTCTCTCCTCTTGTTACTACACAATGTGAGGTAAGTGCCTCTTGGAACTCTTCTGCACCAATGCTAAGAAGAGCAGCAGCTTTAATTAAGAACATAAAAACAGAGGTAGATAGAGATAAATGAAAAAAAATGCCACGATAGAGAGGAAAGCTGTTGTCTTACAATGAGGTGCTGCTGAATTAGCAACTAAAATTAACAAACACTTTTACTTCTTTACCACTTGACCTCTGAAAGATTTTACCCCCTTCATGACCAGGGCATTTTTTGCTATTCGGCACTGTGCTATTTTAACTGACAATTGTGCAGTCATGCACCACTGTAAACAAATGAAATTTATATAATTTTTTTCACACAAATAGAGCTTTCTTTTGGTGGTACTTGATCACCACTGGGTTTTGCAGAAAGTGAAAAAAAGACTGAAAATTTAAAAAAAAAAACAATGTTTTTTACTTTTTGTTGTAGAACATATCCAATAAAAAAATTTCATAAATTTAGGAAAAAATTAATTTTGCTATTTGTCTTTGGTAAAAAAAATCCCAACAAGTATATATTTATTGGTTTGCGTGAAAGTTACAGAGTCTACTAATGACGGTAAATATAATGGAATTTTTATTTATTTATTTCATGCTAGTAATGGCGGTGATTAGTGACTTATAGCAGGACTGTGATAATGTGGTGGGCAATCTGACACTAACTAACACTGAGTGGGAATTAACTGACATTAACATCAGGGGTTATTTACCACAAGGCAAACAAGGCATTTGCCTAGGGCGCCATTTTTAGAAGAGAGAGAAGAAGGGATACACGCAGCATGGGGACGAGGTGGGATCCCAGAGAGGCTGCGGGCTGCTTGATGGTGGACGGTGTATGCAGAACACGACTCTCATTCCACAGAATGTCTGGAGCTGTGAAGGTGAGTGCCTTTCTCTCTCTTGCAGGGGTGGTGGTGGTAGTGAAAGGCTTTCTCGGGTGGGGGGGTGGTGTTGGTTGATCTCAGGCTCTCTCTGTGTGGGTTATGGCCGATTTTTTTGCTGCCTGGGGCAACACAAAACCTAAATACACCACTGACTGACATCACCAGTAACACTAATACAGTGATCAGTGGTACTAATTTGCACTGTCCTTTTACTGATGACACTGGGTAGGAAGGGGTTAACATCTGGGGCAATCAAAAGGTAAACTGTGTGCCTAGCAAGTGTTCATGAGTTTACTGTGTGCTGATTTTACTAAGGGATGTGACGGTTTTTATTCCCTGCTTTTCAGGGAGACAAAAACCGGCACATCCCTGTTGTCAGTAGAGATATCTGTGTTGTTTACTAACACAGATACCTCTCCTGTCATCCACTCCGCCGATCAGCAGGCTCCAGCCATGAATCATTGGCCGGGACCTGCTGATCAGCATGTGCTGGAGCCAGTGACAGCACAGCCGGGTCTGCAGGTGCGCAGGCTCCACCTACCCAGAAATAAACAATTACGTATATAGACGTGATACTGCGCAGCTGGCCCGCACTGTAGCAGTAAAACTACAGTGTATGGTTGGCAAGCGGATAATTGAATTAATGGCACTGAAAAAGATTATGGGGTTGATTTACTAAAGGCAAAATTCTGTTCATTTTAAGTTGCACTTACCTTACCTTACAAAGAATACCCAATCACATGCAAGGAAAATACACATTATAGGGTGTTGAAAGTCAGAAGAACTTCACCTCATACACTAAGCTCTGGAGAAAATTACTTTGCAGAGAGCAACTTTCCTTTCAAAGTGAACAGTCTATTTGCCTTTAGTAAATCAACTCTATGCCTTCCCCCCTGTGCTCACTCTCTCCTTGACATCACTACATGGGGAAAGATTATGCTGCAACTCAGGATCAAAGCTTTTTTTTTTAAACAGATCAGACCTGCACAGTCCTGACATAACAAGAAGTAAGCAAAGGAAAGTCATATTTTTTTCTACATGTGTCTGATTTTTAGAGGTGTGAAGAACACATATAAAGTTTTTTTTTTCTTTTTCACAAAATGAGTTGCTGTTTTTTTTAACTGGATTTGAATTATTAAGTATAACCAGTTTAGCAGAATTCTTGTTTAAAGGGTCAGTATGCATAAACCTGTTAAGTTTTTAGTAGATGCTAAAGATTTAAGTCACCTGATATTAGGCTTTATTCACTAAGCTATAATGTATTATTTTGCTCTTTTGCAATATGATTTCCAGCTACGTGTCTGTTACTGTCAGCTTCCGTTGGCCATCATTGCCAAATATAACAATCACTATCACTTTAAAAAAGTCGATATAGCTTTGAGAAATAAAACAGATTTCTTATATTCATTGAAGACTGCGCTAGTAGTAGAGTCAATTACAAGTGGGTTACAGTTTCTTTGATAGATTTTTTCATTCATGTCATACTTTGGAGCAAAATGGCACACATGAAGGTGGCCGAGAACATACAAATATTCCAAGTGATCTGGAACAGAGTTGGGAGTTTAGGAAGGAAAATCACATAATTGTTGGAGTATCCAATGCCATTGTCATGGGCAGTGAAAGCAAATCTCCCCAATGGAAACATACAGAAATTTTTTTTTTCTTTTTTTTTAAGTAGAATGACAAAGGATGAGAACCATTGTTTTCTATTGTCTAGGTATCTAAGAGATTCTCCTAACTTCCTAAGTGGTCATTATGTTGAAAAGCGAGATACATTTTCTCTACTTGGGTTACAGACATAATGTGAGTGTTGTGACAAGTGCCAGGACCTGACACGGGGTGAGTTTAGGACAGTGATAAAGAAATGACACAGGATTCTCAAAGATACAGTTTGGAAAACTCTGAGAAAGATGTCTTTTAAGCTTTCTTTTGGTTTTGTAACCCCATATCGGGACCTGGAGCTTGAAGGCTTGAAGTATTATTGAAGGCCAGTAGGTTGTCTAAGTACACAGGTGTGCAGGGTCATTATAAGCCAAGCCTGAGCATAGCTTAGGGCTCCTATTTGAAGACAGAGCCATCATGTGGAGACAGGTGTTTGCTCCAGCTAGGAGAGGTGAACTGCTTGGAAGACAGTACCCCATGTGGGAGCAATTCCGTACCCACAGGATTGAAAGAGTTGGGACAGCTATGTGAGTTGTTAGAAGACTGGGAGAGCTGAGGCACTTAGCAGGTCCAGGGGACTGAAGGAGGATATGCAAGCCCCAGGAACAGTGTGAGAACATTTGTTTTGTTTCGTTACTAATTTCGTTTTGTTGCACTTGTAACAAAATTTGTTTAGTTTAGTTTTGTTTATTAATTTCAAACGGATTCAAAATTTTCCAATGGATTTGAAGTAGTCAAATTGAATTTGAATAGAAAATATCAAAGCGATCTGAATTAATTGTGAATTGTGGTTCTTTTCTATTCGAAATTCGAATTTCGGAAGACAGCTATATTCTTTCTATTTTATTCTATTCTAATCTATTCTTTTTTTTTCTGTTCTATTCTATTGTCTATTCCATTCTTTTATTTTCTATTCTATGCCTTTCTATTCTGTTCTTTTCTCTTCTATAAATATAAATAAACAGCGCAAACATAGACCTTTAAATCAAATCAATATACAAAGTGCAAACATATATAAAAAATTATATTAATAGTGAAGTCCATCATGGTTAATAGACAACAAAAGTTCAGAAATCTCAAAAAAATATTTTGTGCAAAAAATTTTTTCAAATTCTTCTTCTAATGTAAAGAAAAAAACGTCCACCTTCCACCCGTGCAAACCAACATCAAATGCACTCACCAGATTTAGGTGAATGAAACGCCTTTTAGGAATTTATATGGGATCCTAAACCCTCTTTCGTATCCACTCTATAGGAATCCTCACCTTCAGTGTAGGCTCCACCATACAACCGGGGAGAGAAAAATCTCAGATAGTGTAATATTGCAAAATACCATTTATGAATAAAATCAAGGATTAAGGCCACTCACATTTAAATCACTTTAAAAAGGCATATTTATTAGGACAAGCTTCTTCCAGATGGACAATGAATGTAAGACAACCTCCCATGGAATCTCACATCACAGCTCCAGGATACAGCAGATGTTCCACAGAGACCAAACATACACAGATCCCAAAAGATGGCCGCTGGAACGCACCGCTCAGCGTGCGCTCCACTCACCGGAAGTGACGTCAGACGTACGGGGTAACAACCGGAAATGCGTCAACGCGTTTCGCCCCTCCCATCGGGCGTTCTCAAGTTCTCCTAAATCTGGTGAGTGCATTTGATGTTGGTTTGCACGGGTGGAAGGTGGAAGTTTTTTTCTTTACATTAGAAGAATTTGAAAAATTTTTTTGCACAAAATATTTTTTTGAGATTTCTGAACTTTTGTTGTCTATTAACCATGATGGACTTCACTATTAATATAATTTTTTATATATGTTTGCACTTTGTATATTGATTTGATTTAAAGGTCTATGTTTGCGCTGTTTATTTATATTTATCACATTTTGTGTTCACCACATTGCACAGCAGCAGGATAGATCCTGTAGTAGGGTGTTTAACTTGGCGCAGGAAGAATTTTTTAGTTTTTTAGTTCTTTTCTCTTCTATGCCTTTCTATTCTATTTTTTTCAAAATTCGAATTTAGGAAGACAACTATATTATTTCTATTCTATTCTTTCCTATGCTATTATTTTATGTTCCATTTTATTCTACTCTGTTTTATTCTAATCTTTTTTATTCTATTTTATTCTTTTGTAAATTCGAATTTCGGAAGATGGGTTTATTCTTTTCGAATTTCAAATTTTGAATTTCAGAAGACAGCTATGTTCTTTCAATTCAATTCTATTTTTTTCTATTCTGTTCTTTTCTATTATTGTCCTTTCTATTCTATTCCTTTCTATTCTATTCTTTTCTATTCTGTTTTATTCTATTCTACTCTTTTACAAATTTGAATTTTGGAAGATGGCTATATTCTAACATTAATACATACAGTCTTTGAAGAAAATCAGCAATAGTCAACAATATGTTTAAATTTCAAATTTGTTTTTGAAGTTGATTTCATTTTCAAATTCATTTCGAACCAGATTTGAATTCAGATAATTTGTTATGTCGGATGAAATTTCATTATTTCGTATTTGTTTAAATTCATTACTATTCTCATTTGGAAATTCAGATACATCCGAATCTCTGAACAACAAACATTTTGTATGAGTTTCAATTTGGAACAAAAGAACCGCACATGACTAGTCTGGAGACCCCCATCTAGAGGCCAGGAGTGGGCCAGTGCAGCGAGCTGCTGTACCTAAGGTTGAATAAGCCTGAAGAGCCTGTGGTCTGGGAGTCCAGAGAAAGAGAGCAGCAGTTGGCTTAGTATTTTCATTACATGTTTGCTAATAATGCTTTGTGAATCTGAAACTCCGGCATGCAAAAATACTGACAAGAGAGACTTTGTTTTCTTTAAATTTGTTCAATAATAGTGGGCCAGGAAGATTGGACAGATTGGACTGACATGAACAAACCACAGATTGGACTGACCTGAACTTCATACAAATGCATCTACCACACTGAGCAAAAAAACCCCCATCTCACGATGTTTTAATGTGAATGTTGTGCAAGGCACCTTGCCATGGTCATGCACTTGGTGAATGACTTCCTTTTGCACACCATCCTTGTTCGTTTCATTGCACAGGTACAATTGTTCCATATGAGTATAGTGTATGTATAGTCAAATGTTCAAGTACTATAAAATCATGGTAACCAACTATATTCATACAGTATTTACCACATCAAAATATCTCAAGCCACTACAGATGTCCAATATCCTTATCTTCATCATTTGGTTCAATCAAGAAAAAAAAATCAGCCACTAAAAAATAATGCTGACCATACATTACTTGATACTGTGAATGACGCACCACATTTTAGCAGGGAATTATTTGAGAGTACGAACTAAGAAACTAGCAATTTTGAGCACAATATCATCAGCAGCATTCAAAGCACTGTTCCAGCATGATAGTAAAAGCACTGAGAAAAAAAGCATTTCAAGTAAGAAAAGAGCATGATCCTTAAAGCTGGGAATAAAACTCATGATGTTAAGGGTGAAATAAAGTCATGGATAACTTGACAAGACTTACACTTCTGGTCCATATAGGACAATCCATTAAAGGAGCAGGGAGCTTGAAACTAATATTTGAAGGAGAGTTCACTCACCCATTGGCTTCTTTCAGTATAAATCCCACTGACTCCAGGCAGGGCAACTTGAACCTTATGGGAAAATAGGCAGCTGCTCTGCGTCTACTAGTCCAGTGAGCCTAGCAAATAGAGAGCCATTTACAGCTCTGGTTCAGCCACTATTAGCTGAGGGTGACAGGTTTAAAGGTTTTGAAAGCATTTATGTGATATATTTTTGATCCAACGGTCATATAAGAATGCTTAAAGGATAAGTTCATCCCCCATTAGCTGTCACAATTTAGAAAAAATGCGGCCGTACGAGGCTGTACCTGCCCAGCCATGTCACAGTGTTCTGTGAATGGGAAAACTACAAATCCCAAC
This sequence comes from Staurois parvus, assembly GCF_062004578.1. Taxonomy (NCBI): domain Eukaryota; kingdom Metazoa; phylum Chordata; class Amphibia; order Anura; family Ranidae; genus Staurois; species Staurois parvus. Next base: position 12,530,267 of record NW_028318326.1, read on the forward strand.
ACCCTTTGCAGCTGGCAGCTTGCAGTTCTCAGTGAACTACCACAGCGCCATTGAGCTCCGTGTTAGTTCATTGATTCTTCCTGTCAGTGTAAAACTGTCTGCTTGTACGAGGTATGAGTAGAGAGATTATACTGACTATATGCAGGAGACCTGCATGGCACCAGCGATCTTCTGATCACTGGTGTAATGCTTTCCAGGGTTTTATAACAAAAAATAGTACATTTTATATTTTTTTTACCTGCAATAAATGTGCATTTATTATTTTTTGTTAAAAGGTGAATTTACCCTTTTAAAGGATACATTCACCTTTTGTAACATCTTACAATTGTACCGCTCCCCCACACCCACCCCGATCCCTCATTGTGACAGCTAGCTCGTACAAGCAGACAGATTACTCTGAGAGTCTGCTCCTAAAACAAAAACAATAATAAATGCACATTTTATACCTGCAATAAAATGTGCATTTTTATTTTTTGTTAAAAGGTGAACTTATCCTTTATAAAGGCTAAGTTCACCTTTTGTAACATGTTACACCTATATTCAGAGTGTTCCATGTAACATGTTACAATTGTATCAGCCTCCACACTCCACTGATCCCCCTATCTCTATCACTTTCTCTCGTCTCTCCCTCTGTATATAATTGGTGTTGGCCTTTTTTTTTTTTGGCAGTAATGAAGAGATGCAATGATAAGATGTTGGCCCTGGACCTGCCAATGTTTTAAAACAGTTTAATCTTCAGCAGCAAGCTCTCTGCATCTGAGTTGCCACGTATGCCCATCTTCCATAACTGATAAAAGGAGCTCTCTATCCTTGGCTGTAAGCAGGCCTACATTATGGGCAGGAACAGATTTCCAGCACTGGAGCCTGCAGGCGCACAACCTTTGCCACCCAAAGCAACACCCTTCTGCTAGGACTATATTCTTTATACAGAGTATTTTCTCATTTTCGTGTTAGAAAAATGTGACAATGTGTAAGTAATCATTTAGGACATGATCGAATTGCTACTGGGGAAAAAAAGTGTGGGTAATAGCTATACAAGGAAATCCAACTCTTTTTCTCTGTCACCCGTGGACACTGGTCCACTTTGCTTAGGCAAATCCAGCACCAATTACAGAGAGTGCCACAGGCAATGTGAAGTAAGGCAAGGCTTGGAACCCCTGGGAGTATACATCTGTAATGGAAATATTAGATTTGGGTGGACTGAACCTTTACTGAATAATATGAACAACAACTCAAATTCCAAAAAAGTTTGGACGCTGTGTAAAATCTACATAAAAACAAAATGCAGTGATCTGCAAATTTCATAAACCCATATTTTATACACAATAGAAAATAGAAAACATCAAATGTATAAACTGAGAAAATGTACCATTTTAAGAAAAAAAAAGTCATTTTGAAATTGATTGCAGCAACAGATGTCAAAAAAGTTGGGACAGGGCAATAAAAAGCTGGCAAAGTAAGTGGTACTATCAAAGGAGAGCTGGAAGAATATTTTGCGACTAATTAGGTTAATTGGAAACAGGTCAGTAACATGACTGAATATAAAAGGAGCATCTTATCAAGTCAGAGTGTCTCAGAAATAAAAATGTGCAGAGGTTCACCAATCTGTGAAAAGATGTATCTACAAAATTGTCAAGCAATTTCTGAAAAATGTTCCTCATTGAAAAATTGCAAAGACTTTAAATATATCATCATCTACAGTGCATAATATCAGGGGTGGACTGACCATTTGGAAACTCGAGCACTGCCTGAGGGCCCGTGGTCAGTAGGGGGCCCCATGAGATGCCCCTGATACCTTTTTCATAGGCTTTTTTGAGTTTGGGCAAGGACACAGGGGTCCCATGATTTGTCAGTCTGCCCCTGCATAATATCAAAAGAGTCAGAGAATCTGGAGAAACTTTGTTTGCAAAGGACAAGGCTGAAATAGAATATTGGATGCCCATGATCTTTGAGCCCTTAGATGGCACTGAATTAAAAACAGGCATGATTCTGTGATGGACATCACTGCTTGGACATCACTCAATGGACTGCTTCCAAAAATCACTGTCTGTGAACACAGTTTGCTGTGACATCCAAAAATGCAAGTTAAAGCTCTATAATGCAAACAAGAAGCCATATCTAAACCAGAAATGCCACCATCTTCTATGGGCCTAAGCTCTTTTAAAATGGTCTGTTGCAAAGTGGAAAACTGTTCTGTAGTCAGGCAAATCAAAATTTAACATTCTTTTTGACACTCATGGGAGCCACATCTTCAAGACTAAAGAGGAGAGGAACCTTCCGGCTTGATATCAGCACTCAGTTCAAAAGCGTGCATCACTGATAGTATGGGGGTGCATTAGTGAATATGAAATTGGCAGCTTGCACATCTAGAAAGGCACTATCAATGCTGAAAGATATACCCATGTTTTAAAGCAGCAAATATTCCTATGCAGGCAACATCTTTATCAGGCCTTAGCAGGACAATGCTAAACCACTGCATCTATGACAGCAGCCTGGCCTCTTAGTAAAAGGCTCCGCAATCTTAATTGGCCTACTTGCAGTCCAGATCTTTCACCAATTTAAAATATCTGGCACATCTTGAAATGAAAAATATGACAAAGAAGACCCAGGACAGTTGAGCAGTTAGAATCCTATATCAGGCAAGAATGGGACAATATTCCTCTCACAAAACTCCAGTAACTGATCACAGACACAGGTCCTCAGTTCCCAAATGTTTACAGTGTGTTAAAAGAAGAGGGGATGCTACAACATGGTAGATTTTACACAGCGTCCCAACTTTTTTGGAATTGGGGTTGTATATTTCCAGGTCCTAGGACATACCATTTAGGATAAATGTGAAATATATTTTTATACTTAAGCCTACATTACATTCCTGGTTTCATTCTCTTGTAGTTAAGGAAATGAAATTGCTAATTAAACATATTATCAGTGATATACAAGCACATTCAGTCTTTATGCTGGATGTTTCATTATACCATTTTCTAAGGCTTCTCCATCCGGAACCTCACTCTTGTCTGTCTGATGTTTGGAAGAAATGGCAGTAAATTCAATGTTTCCTGTGTTTAGTATTCCAGCCAGAATCCTGTAGACTGAATGGACCTCCTGTAATTAAAGGTGAAAGGTACAAGACATGTATACAATCTTAGACAATAGCTATACAGGGACAGTAAACATATTACTGGTCTATTGCAGGAGATTCCCATTTTAGTAGTAATCACCTTTTTGCAATGGCGTTTTAATATTTAACAATACTGTGTTTCTGAGATCTAATCTATAAATAGAGTACATCTCAAAGAAAAGAGCTATTTGGCATATAGCTGTTTACCAATTAGATAAATGCTAAGGCTGGCCTTACACCTATGCCTTGCTGTAATGCATGTATTGCCACAACTATAGAACCCTATTAACAGAACCCCATTGTACTATAGGAAATGCACCTGCTTTCCAGCACATCAAAACACAAAGTAATGCACTATGTCTTGCACTAGTCACCATACCTTGCAGTGCACTGCATTGGGAAAAACAGTATAGGTGCATTTTCTGATGCATTGGTGACTCATCAAAATGAATGGGCTTCTTTAAAGTGTATTTTATCCCAACAAGATTTTCTGATATGTGCCTGTTGTACTATGTACTTGTATTAAAAAGTATCCTGTTCTCTTTGCATTGCTTCCATTGTGTGAAATTCTGGGTGTTACACTAGGGTGGTTGTGCGCTCTCTGTTTTTCTGTTTTGTTGTCCAGATACTGCTTGTCCCCCGCTTTCCTAGTTCAAACTGACCACGCTGAGCATGGAAGCACATCCATCCCAAGGTGGTCAGTTTTCCTCTTCTCATTCTGCTTGGGAGCACAATTTGCCTGTACTCCAACAATCAGACTTATGCTGACATGCCCCCTTGCACAGCTAATCAGTGTGAAGATCAATGCACTGCAGTTCCTCTGCCTCTTGCTGATATACCCCTTTGCAGTTTCAACCCCCAGCTCTCTAAGCCCCTTGCCACTGAGAACAGAGGTCATTTTATGGCTTATAAATAAGAAAAATAGTATTTATAATGTGTGTGTGTGTATATACAGTATATATATATATATATATAGTGTCAAATCATTGGATTCAGGTGTTCCAATCACCTCCATGACCACAGATGTATAAAATCAAGCACCTAGGCATGCAGACTGCTTCTACAAACATTTGTGAAAGACTGGGTCGCTCTCAGGAGCTCAATGAATTCAAGCATGGTACCGTGATAGGTTGCCACCTGTGCAATAAGTCCCTCCGTGAAATTTCCTTGCTACTAAATATTCCACAAATGACTGTTAGTGGTATTATAACAAAATGGAAGCAACTGGGAACAACAGCAACTCAACCATGAAGTGCTAGGCCACATAAAATGACAGAGTGGGGTCAGCGCATGCTGAAGCGTACAGTGCACAGAAGTCACCCATTATCTGCAGTCATTACCTAAAGACCTCCAAACTGGAGCTCTAGAGAAGTGTAGCCGTGTTCTCTGGAGTGACAAATCATGCTTTTCTGTCTGGCAATCCAATGAACGTGCCTGGGTTTGCAGTTGCCAGGAGAACGGTACTTGCCTGACTGCATTGTGCCAAGTGTAAAGTCTGGTGGAGGGGGAATTATGGTGTGGAATTATTTTTCAGGGGTTGGGCTTGGCCTCTTAGCTCCAGTAAAGGGAACTCTTAAGGCGTCAGCATACCAAGACATTTTGGACAATTTCATGCTCCCAACTTTGTGGAAACAGTTTGAGGATGGCCCTTTCCTGTGCCAACATGACTGCACACCAGTGCACAAAGCAAGGTCCATAAAGACATGGATGAGCGAGTTTGAGGTGGAGAAACTTGACTGGCCTGCACAGAGTCCTAACCTCAACCTGATAAAACACCTTTGGGATGAATTACAGCAGAGACTGTAAGCCAGGCCTTCTCGTCCGACATCAGTGCTTGACCTCACAAATGCGCTTCTGGAAGAATGGTCAAACATTCACATAGACACCCTCCTAAACCTTGTGGACAGCCTTCCCAGAAGAGCTGAAGCTGTTATAGCTGCCAAGGGTGGACCAACTCAATATTGAACCCTACGGACTAAGACTGGGATGCCACTAAACTTCATGTGCATGTAAAGGCAGGCGTCCTAATACGTTTGGTAATATAGTATATATTTATATATATACACACATACACACACACACACACACACACAAACATTTAGCCTTACATTTCTATCTAACTGAATTGGTTGTTTTACAAACTAAGGGTTCACATACTGTATACTTTATAGGAACACATGTTCAGACTGTCACTTCATCCAACTGAAAATGGGCAGGTCATGTGTCATCATAAATCAATGGATACCCTCAGAAAAATGACAGATGGACTGCATTGGACAAAACTCAGTGATATCTAGACTGGGATCTACAGTACATTCCTCCATAGTCTATATGTCAACCCACAAAGCAACAAGAACCAGTTAAAAGATGCCTCATTGCAAAAATTTACAAACTTGGCTTGGCTAATATCTTCTATGAAGAGGGAGGGAAAGCTGTAGCTGCTGCTAGCCTATCAGTGGGGCAACAATTTCAATTAACAGCTTCCAGCCAATTGTGTCATGTCTTTGGGAAAATGACAGAAGCTGATTTGTTGCCATGGGAAACATTATTTCCTTTTAAACTTGTGGTAGATAACTCCATGCTATCTATGTAGGTATACATCAGTTCTCTTTTGCCCATATTAAATATTGTAATACAATGAGGATTCATTTGGCTATTTAACTATTTTACTGAAAGCAAGATTTTGTCACCACAACATGGAAGCTTGATTGTACTTACCTCATTACTAAATCCTATAATCCTGAAACAATGCTGAATTGCCGCAAACTGTCTTCTGTAAGATTCTTTAGAAATGATATCCTGCATCACTGAACCTGCCTCATTGTCAATATATCTATTCATAGCAACAAAGAAAGCACACAAACAATAAAATCAGAGTTAAAAATACACTGGGCTTGTTCAGTAAGGCAGTGTAAAGAGAGCCTGTGATGCAGTGGTGCCTAAAGATGATCTTTCATGCATGTTCTGACCAAAACTGGCCGAGCTCTCTCAGGGAACAAAGCAATCAGATGGGAGGATCTTCCCAGCCGCTTTCTAAGGTTTGCTCTGAGATAAGCCACTTCTTAGATACCCCATGCTCCGCAACTACAAAAATGCATGTTGTCAGTTTGTTAAAGAATCTTGAAAAAAATCAGCATGTCCTAATTTTGCATGCATGGCTGGCCACAATTTAAAGGCTAGCTCCAGCCTTAAAACCATGTTACACGTGGTACCTATAACATATAACATGGTGCTAAGTAGACCCCCACCCCAAAACAGACCCCTTCTGACAGCTTGCAGGTGTTCTTCTCCTCCTGCAGCAACTGTCAGATTTAAAATCAGAGTGGCTGTGCAGGGCTCCACCCATACAACCACATCATTCTTTCACATGGATATGTGAATGAATAAACTACAACTCCCATCTTCTACCACAGTGGTGCAAAGATAGATAGATAGATAGATAGATAGATAGATAGATAGATAGATAGATAGATAGATAGATAGCCTTTCTCAACCTTTTTAACTTAGAAAAAACTATCAGATCTCAGGGAATCCTAGTTTAAAATTATTTTTATACGAAATAAGAGTAAATAAAAGAATAAGGAATGCAACATACTTACTGTATTTGAAATCCTGGTCTGATCAATGTGACCAATTTTTTTTCACAAATATTAACTGAAATAATAATGGCTAAAAAAGTAATGCAGACCATGAAAATCGCAGTGCTTCATCACATTGCCGATCAGCGGAAATGTGCCCCCCTACATTGGTAGCCAGGGAAGTGCCCCTTACACTGATGGTCATTGAAGTGTTCCATTACATTAGTGGTCAGTGAAAGGTTCCATTGTATTGGTGGTCAGTGAAGAAGGGCCCCATTATACTGGTGGATAGAATGCCCCTTACGTCGGTAGTGGGTGGGAAAATACCACTGGTGTCAGTGATTACTTATCTGAGAGGTAGAAATTGCGCATTGCTCAAGGAACCCCTAGAAACCTCTGGAGGAACCCTGGTTGAGAAAGGCTGAGATAACAAATAGATAGATAGATAGATAGATAGATAGATAGATAGATAAACTGCTTTACCTAGGAGGCTTATTTTCTGGTAGGTTATATTCGGAAAGCTTTTTATGGTGATAAAGTCCAGCATAGATGTAGTAAAATATGTGAAAATTTTTCTCCCCACTGTATGAAATAAAAGAGAAAGCATATTGAAGCTTTATAATGCAATGCTCAATCAAGCTAAAATGTTGTTGTTCCCTCTCTAGCCTGCATTAAGAATTAATATTTTCTAATAGCGCAAGTTTATGTGCTGAAGATTTCATTCAATAACTACTTTTTTCAGTAGTTGGGTAAAGCATACTTTATGTAAACTCACTAAAAGTTTAAATGATACAAAATTAGCCCAAATACTGTTTTATTTCTGGTTCATTATTTCATTAGTTGCACTTCATTACTCTCTTCCATTATAAAGTTATTATTATTATGCTGCTGGAAGAATCATTTTAACAGCCCTGTATGGTGTTCTAGAGAGAAGGCTAAAAATAGTACCATAATTCTCTATATTTACAACTCTGAGCATTAGAGGAGAATTGTTTCTTATACTGATTTTATTATGCAACAAAATAGAGTGTAAACGGAAACTACTGAAGGCATTTGAACAGACTGAATGCATATATTTAATCAGCATTTTTATCATGCACTATGTGTCAGTGTATAGACAGCAGTGGCTAGTTAGTGTGTAGGAGCCTTGGCAGAAATAGGAAATTTTTTGATGAAGAGCTATAGATCTAAACTTAGAATGAACAGGCCTCCTGTAACTTGATTCTACAGCGGTTCACTGCTGCCCTCTGTATGACCCACTACTTAAGACATTTCAATATTCTCTAACAGCAGGGGTCCCCAAATACATGGGCCACAAAATTTTTTTTACAATATATATTTGCAGGCTGAAAAAAATTCCCTTCAGAGTCCTCCTTACATTTGGGTCTCCATCACAGCCCTCCCTTACATCAGGGTCTCTATCAGAGTCCTGCACTTACAACAGGGTCCCCATCAGCGTCCTCCTCACATCATGGTCTCCATCAGAGACCCTCCTTACATCAGGATCCTCTTCAGAGTCCCCCCATACACCAGGATTCCCAGCTGTGCACATTAGGATACGCCACTCACCCTAGCTGCGATCCAGATAAAATCTTGTAGAGGGCTGAATGTGGCCTGTGGGCAATAGTTTGGAGACCCCTGTCTCACACGATTGTGTTACAGTATATTGTGGACTACGGTAAAAGTTAACAGGGTGTGAGTCGAATGATTGTCAGATGTTAAGTAAAATAAAAATGTGCACTTTGAAATGAAGCACACATTGCCCATACACTCAAAAGGACAATCCACACAAATGTGATATTTTGGGTATAGGTGGATCTTGATGGACTGAGTCAGTCCCTGGTTTATTATGTTTTGTTTTAGAGGGATTGCATGTTATTCAAGCCACGTATTGCCTGATTTACGTTTGGGTGTTTCCATCCATTTATGTGTGTTCTAGCAACTCCTGTTGCATTCTCCATTCTATAAAGGGAATGGCCACAGCAGTGGTGCAGATCTGGAAACTGAAGCACAAAGATCTCACCAACTAGGTCCCTGAAATATATAAGATATTGTCAGGTGCTTTAACTCTCCAGTGTTTGTCTAAAACTAAAATATTTTAATTAACTAAAATATCAGTTTTAGGTGGACAGACCCTTTAACAGTTGGCAATCTGTTGAGTGTTTTTATATTTTATCAACATAAGCTCTTCAAAAAGTACAGTAACAGTATAACAGGATACAAAACTGATTTATCAAACCAAAACGTGTTTATATTTTGTCTTAATGTGAATGAGAATAAGCTTTGCATAAAAACTAAGCTTTGTTTTTCAGAGTACTCGTATTGCCCCACAACAACCAACTACATACATTATATACAAACTTCCATTACCTAACTTTCTGCTGTATGTATTACGCTGAAAGGTTAACCTGGAGAATTTAATTTTTTTTTTTATTTCAGGTCTTGGTTGTAACTGCAATCTGTACAGTGTAAACAAGAACATACAGTAAACTCTCCTATGGATAATGTGGGCAATAGACCCATTTTCTTAACAATCAAACCCTGTATACAGTGCAGCCATCTACTTACTTGGACTGTTTAATAACCCGAGATTTCTCCAGCAGGTATTCAGAGATCTTTGCACCCATTACCGCCCCTGTTGGTGTAAACATCATTTCAAGATATTTTCCAAACCGGCTGGAGTTGTCATTGATAACAGTGCAGGCGTTTCCGAAGGCTTCAACTAAAGGGTTAACTTGTAGGATCTTTTCTCGCAGAGCTCTATTATTTGCCTGTGAATAGAGTCTTGTTACAATCAACTCTCCTACCAGCTTTGTAGAAAGTTCTACGTAAGATGCCATAACAGTGTAAAATAAAGACACATTTTTTGGTTCTCAGGATGTATACTATGGATAGGAGCCAGGCCCAAGGGCAAGGGGGAGGGCAGGATGGCCAGCTGCCCCAGTTTCATGTTGGGGGGAAATCATAATGAATAGATTTGCTTATGAATACAAATATGACATAATGTTTATATTTTAATAAACTTTTTATATCCTTTTCAATGTTTTTGCATTTGTGTCCAAATAGCAACTTTAAAAATGTAAAGAGGTGCCAGCACAACCATGTGTCCAGTGCTAAAACTGCAAAAGTCTTTTCTTAATGTATTAGCTACTTAACATTTAATTCATAGCTGAATGATCTGACAACCCTTCACTTCTCCCTAATCTATGCAACCACATGCTACACTGTGACTGGCATTGTCAGGACCTGGCTCTGAACCTGCAACTTCTGCTGTGTTTGGCAGTGATTCTTCTTGCTGAGACACCTGAGATGCTGGACAGCTCACTGCCTGATTCCTTAGGCAACCTTTCTCTTGAATCTTGAATCTTTTGCTCCTCCTAGGAACTTCCTATTTTAGTAATTTTAGTCATGCCTTTGCTCTTCCTGTTTGCCAGAATATTGTGCTCTCTCCAACCAGTATATTGCTCTTTTCTCTCCTGCTGCCATTCGCTGCCCCTTGTAACCAACCTTTTGCTTGTTCCTTGAATACGCTTCTGCTTGATCCCAGCCTGCAACCACTTGTTACTGACCACAGGCTTGTTATTTGACTAGGCTTCTACTTGATCCCTACCTGCTATATCTATTACTGGACCCCGGCTTGCTCACCTCCTAGTGTTGTAATCCCGAGGACTGTGACCTGGTACTAGCACGCAGAAAAACCAATCTTCACCCATCTTCACCACCTGGTGAATACCAGCCAGTGCTTAGATCCCCCCTTCCACACACACACCTCTAGTGAGCCAACATCATCCACCAGAGTGACCTGCTTGTATATCTATCCTGATGGTCAGTGGGAGCATCTCTACTACTATAGCTACTGGCTTCCAAGCCTGACCCCTGACCGTGTTCAGTCTTTTGTTTTGTCTCTGGCCAGTTTGGTGCTATTCACAGTTAGTCCAAGGAGACTGGCAGGTGCAAAGAACAAACAGCTGGAAGGTCCCACAACATCACTTCCCACTTCTAGGTCAACAAGAAACTAACTGGAAGACCCGAAGCTACACAGTGTTGCTGAGACAAGTGGGTTGGCAGCTGGGTGTGGCAGGTGGCAGTTACAGATGATGGGTGAGTTTGCACATTGGGTATGGAAGGGAGTGCAGTTTGGCATCTTTGCCCCGGGCCATGGATGACCATGTCATTTCAGTGATAAGAGTTCTTATCAAAAAAACACTCAACCCCAGCAACACAGAAAAGGTGTAGACAATTCTTAACTTTCATCAGTTGTATTGTGAGTAGTAGTTTTATCTGGCTGAATTACCTCTTGATAAACCTGACCTGATTTACTAAAGAATATGCATTTTACAGTTTCATCAATGTACAACATGAGTCACTTCTAAGGAGTAATCCACAAGGGTATGACTATCCATGGGCTGTTTTACTTGAGAGGTGTACAGTGGCAATATTCCTTGTAATCTTTATCCAGGTTGTCACCATCCATTTTAACTAAGTGTGTTATTGTGGAAGCATCAGATGTGGGGCTAAAAAATTGGCACTGCCAGGTGATACTAAACGTTCAGAAAAGTTGTTTTTGAGACCTGGCCGCTCACAGATTGCCACCACAAAATAAATTACAGGTCCTCTACATCTATAATACATTTTGACTTTGGTGCCAGCTTTGAGAAGTTACATAGTTTACATATGTATCCCTGTCCTTGGCATTTTTATTTCTGTGGTGCTGGTGGATCAGAGGAAAATTCAAAGGAAATCTATTTCTAGTAAAAATTTGATTTGTAAAGCATTTGGAAGGTTCCCAGCTTAAATGCCTTCTACAACACATCCCTAAAATACTAAAGAATCACTTTACCAATCCAAGCAACGCTTTAAAACTTAGACTGGGGTTTGAGAATGTTGAGCAGTTAAGGACTAAGGTGTGTGGCCAATGAGTGGACCAACTTGCAGACTGAACACTATAGTGAGTTTAGTAGGGCGTGGAAAAGATCCCCCCAATTTTTATTCTTTATTTGTACAGTAGGATGATGTGGCTGGAAAAGTGATATATTATATCAAAAGAGGTTTGTATTTATGATTTTCAGAATTGCTGACAATGTGACAAGTGATTTTGCACTCAACAGTCTGTTCTGTATAAACTGTAAATAACCAGTTCATGATATGTATCCAATGTTCTATTCCTTCTAGTAACAGCTTTGTTTGACAAAGGACATATGACGTTGGTTAAGGCCATACCTTTCCGAGGTAGGTCAGATGCTGCACGATGAGATGAGCACTTTCTGTTTTCCCTGCTCCACTCTCTCCACTTATAATAATGCACTGGCACAAATCACAAATAATGAGAAAATTACCATCATATAAATGGCTGAGCCAAGTTACAAAATACAAAATACATGCTAGTAATATCACGGCCATTATGCATCATTTTTTTTTTTTACTTTTTACTTTTTTTTTGCTAAAAATAGATGAAACTGAAATATCAGACATTAGCCCTTATCCAAAAAAATCCCACAAAGTGGAGCTTGAAGACTCCAGGTGGGAGGCAGTGGTACTCAGAAAGGACTTGAAGAACCCTTTATGAATACTGATATTGGTTAATATTGTGCCTCCTGTGAGAAGGCACATGCATTAAGCTCTACCTAATAGAAGATGAGCTGTCTATAACCCGGGACAAAACCAGAGACAATAGTTACTGAATCTCTCTACACAATGCCACAATCATTATTCACAGCAGGCACACACAGAAGAAACCCACTGCATGAGTTCATGCTGACAGGTTTCAGTGTTCTGTTCAGACATATCCAATCTCCAAGGGTACCTCTAAAAATAAGAGGACAACATTAATTTTTGTGGAGACCAGCTTTTTTTAGTCTAGCAAAGCTGACATTTTTAAACGTTTATGTAAAGCCATTTTTTTTATATTTTTAAATGGAAATCAATAGTTAGGACCTCTGTCTCGTTTTGTTATTTTCAATAGTGTCCTGTCCTAGAGACAGAACAGGAAATTAAACAAGATATCTCGAAAGTGAGGAGATATCTCTTTTCTTCCGTTATCATCTGAACATGTATGTATATTAGTTGCTTTGACAACTCAGATGTTTTGGCCTTCCCATCACTTTCTGTACCAAAGACAAAGGTCACCAGGACCAATAGTGAGGGCAGGAAAAAGCAGGGAAGGATCTAACAGTCTATCCAAAACAAAACAAAAAATACACAAAAACGTTTGACTTTATAAAATGTACAGACTAGCTTAGCTCTAGTTACTATGGGTAGTACATCAATGCATTGCATGGGATGTGTAACAAATTATAAATGGTTGCTATGGGTTACTGTACTTTGCTCATGAGTGCTAAACTAAAGCTGGCCATAGATGGATAGAAAAATTGGAGTATAACAGCGCTAGGTGTCTAGTAATTAATCAAATAAGTGTATGGATTATAAAGATATTGTTAGTAAAGCTGCTAGCATAGAAAGTAAACCTCAAAACACTTCGGATAATATGTCATAAAATATGCAGCGCTTATAAACAGGTCTCAAGATCCACAGAAACCTGATAACATACAATTGTTCTAAATTGAGTGTACAAATGAATATAAAACATATATAACTCGTGACTTCTGTGGTGCATCCACGGTTGGAGAACCGGAAAAAAGTTCGTGACTCTTGTGTTGGACAAGCTGAAAGAAGTTTGCACTAACCAGATATCTCAGCACATGGAGCATGGAGTAATTAAGACCTACTCCTGGTACTCTGAAAGGAAGCCACTGGAAGGGATGATGTCATCTGATATCTCGCCACTAGATGTCATGTTCCCAGGACAGCAGGAGGATGATTCCAGAGATGCACATCAGCCAATAAGGAAATGAATCCAGCAAGCCAGCCAGCAACACATTTTGAAAACGTGTGTGTGACACGAAACGCGTCAGTGAGGTGCCCCCCCACTGTCTGGACACACCTGTTAGCTGCCCCTTGTTCCTGTGTACCTTTATTTGTAAGTGTGGTTTTTCTTATCATTGTGAATTACTACATAATAAATGCAATACTACACTATCAAAGCTTCTGGCCTGTGGCTCTCTTTTTTGGAGGGAGCCTGGGCTTTTTGAAGGTGCCTGGTTCCTCTTGGTCTCCTGTGTGTTGCTGGCTGGCTTGCTGGATTCATTTCCTTATTGGCTGATGTGCATCTCTGGAATCATCGTCCTGCTGTCCTGGGAACATGACATCTAGTGGCGAGATATCAGATGACATCATCCCTTCCAGTGGCTTCCTTTCAGAGTACCAGGAGTAGGTCTTAATTACTCCATGCTCCATGTGCTGAGATATCTGGTTAGTGCAAACTTCTTTCAGCTTGTCCAACACAAGAGTCACGAACTTTTTTTCGGTTCTCCAACCGTGGATGCACCACAGAAGTCACGAGTTATATATGTTTTATATTCATTTGTACACTCAATTTAGAACAATTGTATGTTATCAGGTTTCTGTGGATCTTGAGACCTGTTTATAAGCGCTGCATATTTTATGACATAGATGGATAGAAATTTGGCCATTTCAGCAGGGACTGGCTGAATTTCAATCCATGTGTGGCAACTCTCGCTTACCTAATCCTCCATCTACCTCATTTGTGTGGCTAATCAAAGAAAAACTGTTCATCTATGACCAGCTCAATACTATGGTGTTATCATACCTGATCTTTGCTGAAAGTGACCATTCCTTGATATGCAGCATCTGCAGTTGCGAATATATGTGGAGGGTTTGAGGCACGTTTGACTCCATGATACAGCTTGGAGAACTAAACAAAGAAAACATTTGAAAATTTACCTCCATTGTATGTGGAAAAGTGTCTAGGTATATTAAAAATATTTGTTATAATTAATTTTTAAAAATGTGCATGACTCTGGTCTTAGGCTAAGTTCTTACAATATATGTGGGACTGTGTATAATCACACACTTTCCTGCTCCAACAACACACTGCTGTTAGCAGAGATGTGGGGGTGCCATTCATTCTTAATGGCACCCCCGCACAATGGAAACCACAGCACTTTCTCCTATGTATTGTATTATGCAGTTTCCCTGCTGTTGCAATTTTGGAAATGGTGCAGGGACCTTTTCCCTGTGTTTTACTTCTGTGGTTTCTCTGTGGCCCACACAAACGCAGCCACAGAGAAACCACAGAAGTATTAACCTAGCTTTATTAATAACTACAAACAGGTGATTTACAAAAATGTTAATTTTTGGATTTAAACTACTGCATAGTTTCACATTAAACTTAATGTCATATTTAAAAAGACAGGATTCCAGCTATATGAATAAAGGCAAAAAAGTGACATTTTGTGTTACTACCAATATCATGTTATCAAAGCTTTAAGAGTGCTATTTAAAAAATATTTTCAAATGAATAACAGTTGTATTGCAAATCTTCTAAGCACTCTTGCATAGCAGTAAGATCATTTCAGTGTCACTATCAGGTGTGATTATTTTGTCAAGGTGTGAAAAGGATGGGTGCCATTCACTTTAGTTAGCTCAAAACAAGAACAAATGTATTACACATTGCAATATGGAAAGGAAGGCAATGGGTGAATCAGAATGTTCCCAAAAAACACCAGACTAGTCTAAAATCCTTTCCTAATCTCTCATTTGACAAAGTCTATATGTACCTTCTGAAAAAAAAATAGGCTTGCTGGATTCCACTGGGTTTTGGCCTTTGAAAATTAGGGTTAGAGCAGTAGTTTTCAAGGCAGGAGAGCTGAGAAGGTTCCTGTGTACTTCCCTGGACTAGTCATTCACCATATCTCTTGTTGGGGACAGTTACAGTTACTTCCTCTAGGCCAGTACTCTTTAACCTCCAGCAGCCAGTAACTTCAGAATGACCTCCCAGTAGGGGAGATCCCCTCTTTACATCCAACCAATAGGCCCAAGGCCTGGGGATAGAGACAGATCTTTCACAGTCAGAGTACATATATACAAGACACTAGATCACCTGTTGCTTATATCTTCAAGCAATTAAGCTGACTAGCTTCAATGAAGCTGCTTACAGTGCCTCCCAACAGGGGTTTTGAGAGAAGTCCAAGTGTGCAAGAGAAGCAGTGGGAGCACCACACCATAAAGCCGGCCATACAAGGATTGAAATGTGTCCAGTTCAGCTGGGACTGGATGAATTTCTATCCATGTATGGGCAGGCTGGTTGCACACAAGTCGATCTAAACTCCAAAGAAAAATTAATCAATTCACATTAGAGTGGTACAAGGCAAGCAATGTGTTTTGGGAGGCAAAACACTCATCCTTCATCAGGACTTATACCTGCTGTGACTGGACCTAACAAGTTGCTAGTAATTGTATGTGTATAAACAAGAGCAATATTGGCAGTATTGGCAGGTAACATATCAAGGGTGTGGTGCTCTCACCACTTCTTTTCACTTAGATATTTCACAGTGACATTCTCACGTAACAGAAACCACCAAGAAAAGAAACAGAAGATAAAGTGTCCCAATTATTTAACAACTCTCCCAGCATGCATCACCAGAACTCCTAAGCCTGCTGATTGACTAGGTTATTAAGCATTCTGAAGCAAATGCAACCTCTCTTGGCTAGCTCCTACAGCAAATGTCAGAGGAAATACAACCCATGCTCAATGATTACTCCTGCCAGGGGCGGACTGACAACTCATGGGGCCCCTATGTCCTTGCCCAAACTCAAAAAAGCCTATGAAAAAGGTACCAGGGGCATCTCATGGGGCCCCCTACTGACCCCGAGCCCTCGGGCAGTGCCCGAGTTTCCAAATGATCAGTCCGCCCCTGACTCCTGCTAAGTACAGATAGGCAGACTATAGCTCATTGCTTCCTACATGATCACCAAAAAATACAAAACAGCAAAAATGCTACATCCCTATACCCGTATTAACAAAGTTAGAGTACTGCCATGTAACTATGTAACTATTACTGGAAGCAGGACAATTACAAGCTGTCCCAACACACATGCACACACGCGCATGCACACACAGTAAAACTCTTATTCTGTGCCTTTTTAATGTATATAAATGTCAGTATGTAGCCCTTTGTTCATTGATGCCCCTATACCTTTGTCTGTAAATGAAACCCTACAACTCCCAAATCTAAAGTGTAGATTGTGTCTGTGTCCCTGACACCTAATTAGCTCCTTTCAGCAGAGATGGGGATTCAAGGTGCACATGTCTATTTACCATAAATGTATGCACCCCCAAAATGCCAGTCCAATGAGCCACTATGGAGTTTCCATGGGTGGAGACCAAGGCATATGTTCTCCTCAACAAACCTCCTAATTCCAGTTCTAACAACAAAGATGGGAGATACTTTGACTTTTCTTTACAAACTGGAAACATGCTTAAAAGTCTCAGGGATTTAATGTTTTGGTCTACAATTGCACATGCTTATAGTAACAGCTCAAAAGACAAACTCCAACCAAACTCAAATTGTACATGTTTTTTGTAGGGAAATCCCGACAACTTATTTTTATGACAAAGCTAAGATCCACCACAGACTAGTAGACATACAATGATCCAATAAGGAGCCTGTGTATGTAAAATGGAGCAACAAAAAAAGAGAAGATGTTGCCTGTAGCGTCCTTGAAAGCCCCTGTTTAACATTGCCAGTACAGGTTAGAGAATAAAATAAAAAATTTGACTGTTTGCTACAGGCATTGGTCCTATCTTTCTTTTGCTTTAGATTTTATAAATCAGGCATATTGCTATGTCCTACTTTTCCTATTTTGACATATTTCCCATGTTTCCCTTGAGTATAATCATAATTTTTATTGTTGTTTCTTACCTGTGGGGAATAAATGCTGAGATTTTGGAATGGATTTAAAGCTATTAGAATATCTCCAACATATGTGTAAATCTGCAAGTCAGCAAATCGTGTCTGTAACTGATGTACAATGGTTTCCTGAAAAAAAAAATGGACAACTATATAAAGATGACAGCTGCACAACTAAAATACATGTTCATAAAATATGGTAGAGTTTGCAAAAGAAAAGAAAATGATGTACCCTCTAGGCAACTTTTTTCATGCCTCCATTTTTGGTTTCTTAAGCCTCAAATCTTTATGCCTGTTCAGTTTTTGTATAATACAAAATACTGCAAGGTAGATATCATCGAAAGAAGCATAACATATGAGGCTTAAATGAGGGCAGATGATAGCAGTGACAATCAATTAGGCCAAAATGGTACATCAACACTGGTTATTGCATTCAGGCCTTGCGTAATGTGGCAGACCTTAAAAAACATGTGAAATGTACATGCTACCATACTAATTAAAACTAAATAAATGAAACCCAAAGTAAAATGAATAAGTGATCAATAGTGGAATGATCTCCAAAAGGGCTCCAATCTGCTAAATTAAAAGTAAGAACTACAAGGGTGTTGCTCACATCCAAATGCATTCCCACATTGCCAGATAAAACATACTTCTGTATGAATAATCAGTGTACAAAATATCATTAGATATAATCATAATGTAAAAAGCATTTCTACAAGTGTGATAAACCAATCCCCAAATCTGTGAACATAACATCAAATGTCCAAAACATTTCAAATGCGTAAAGTTCGAAATATTTTTTTATATATCCAAGCAGTGTCTTCCTTCACTCTGGTATTATAAATCCACACCAGCAAGCTAGTGGTTCCCACCACCTTTCCTCCAATGAACTCATCTTAAATAATGGGCCTAAAACCTTTGTTGTTAGGTCTAAATCTGCAAACCTGTTCTCTAACTTTGCTCCCCTGCTGAGACAGCAGTGGATGCATTTGCCCATTCAACACCCATGTGTAGAAAGCCTTAAAAAGACACTGTTACCTTGCTCAAGCATACAAAGTGACAGTATCTCTGTAAGGGAAAACCCTGATCCCTATATACTTACTTTACCTGTGCTCCCTGGCAGCTCTTTACTCCTCTACAGCTGTTGCTTTGATTGACTGTGTTGGAGAAGTACCATCATACAATTGGTCATGTGACAGTACTCGAGTCTAGTGATTGGCTTCTAGGCCTGGGCACCATTGCACATGTAGGTCACATGCACTTCAATACCCATTTATGCAGGGTATTGCTTTCTGCTTTCCAGTTATCCCACTTCTCATATGTTGCTTCCATTTCTTGCCCTTTTCAGAACTCTAGACTTATCTAGATGACCTTTACCTGAAGGACACTTCTCTCTTCCAGCTTTTGGCAGATGTCCACAGAAGCTCCAGGCTTAATTTCGAGAAAATACTATTCTTTCTGCCACATCCTACACTCAAGAATTGAGGTCAAAGAGACATCCCACAATAAGATTCTCAATGAGCGTTTTAGGCCTCATGGTAGCCTCCTTTGAAGCTGTACAATTTTCCCCTTTTCATTCAAGACTCTTCCAACACAACATCTTGTAGACCTAAAAACAAGCATACTCCTCTCAGCTTACCTATGCTCCTGGCCAGCCAGGAAAGAAATTGCCTAACTTGGTGGATCTCCAGTGCAGCCTTAACATTAGAAAAATCTTTCCATCCTTATCACTGGAAAATGATAACAACAGTTGCCAGTCTTTCAGGCTGGGGAGTCCCTCACGGTTCAGGGAACATGGTAACCTGTGGAAGTCAAGCTTCCCATCAACATCCAGAGCTCAGAGCAGTTTGGATAGCTGTGCAACACTGGACTCTCCCTTCTGTGAGGACACCCATTCAAGGTGTAATCAGACAATGTGGCTTACATCAACCTACAAGGGACCTCCAGGAAAAAGTGGGGAGGAGGTAGAGTTTTTAACACTTTTTGGTACCCCCTTGAAATCACCAATTGAACTCACAGGCCTGGGATGTCTGGGACCCAGAGAGACAAATTGTAACAGATATTGCTCCCGCTACTTTTGGTAATGAGGGTTCCCCTTCATTGGGAAGAGAGCTTTGGGGTAGAGCGATTAGGTGTTCTACATTTTGCACAGGTAGAGGCTCCTGAGGAGGGGAGTTTTGGGATCTTTCTCTGTGAAAGTAAATCTTTCTCTCTTGTGATATGAAAAAAGTGTGTGACCATGCAGGATCCTGTGCCCGAAGCAACATTACAGGCCATCCCCACAGTGTGGGGGTCCAATTACGGCTCCCAAGGTTTACCAAGGTTAGGTTGATCCAGATACATTGCTTCTCTATTTGTGGCAATAGAAGGCAGTGAGGAGCTAACTGAAAAATCCTAAGATAAAATAATAAAATAAAATTTAACTAGCTAAGCTAAAAGTAATTTCTCTGTGAAGAAGCGGCCCATTACCTTAGAACACTAACACAAAACTGAGGATTCACAGTGTCCAAGCACCTGAAAATATAACTATAAGCAAAACATTTTTTAGTTTTGGATAGAATGGAGAGAGATTAAGGCCCCTGTTGGATTTTTATTGCTGTCTGTGCCCCTGTTAAGGAGTTTCACCCTCTCTATTAGTCCTGTTTACAATTATCACTGAAAGTGAACGTAAAAAAAAATCCCTCTTCTAATGGGGACACTAGTTCTGGTTACCTGTGGGTCCCCAAGGAATTTCCTTTAATTTGCAGGGATTTCCTCTCACTTCCTGTTTGGCTATGGGACAAGAAGTGAAGGGAAATCTCTGCAACTGTACACAGATAGTGAAAAAGAATCTGACAGGGTTTATAACCCTCCCTTACTCTATCCAAAATAAACAAAAAAAGTTTTGCCTATAGATCTACTTAAAGATACAAGCTTAGAACTCAGGTCTCTATGAATACTTTGTGTCCTGTACTGTAAGATAATGAACATTTTAAAATTTTATTTCTTAGACCTGTTCATAATAAATACAAACATAAAATATAAAATATATTCAAAATCACTAAATAAAGTGACTTTATAATCCAGAGAGGTCTATTTGTCTACTTTCTGACTCCTAGTACAAAGTGCTATATGTGGTTTACACAAAATTACCTCATTAAGAACTTCCAGGTTGACCAAATCATCATCAAGGCAAATATTCTCCTTTGTCTGCAGGACATAGGGCCGTCTGGTGTGCATTCTCTCATACCTACAACATTAAAATATCTCATATAAGAGCACCGCAATGGCAATTTTGTTTCATTATTACACATACAGGCCATAAAGTTATTTTAGGAACCATGACCTTCAATTCATTCATTTCAAGCGTTATGTCTTATATTTGACCACTGAACAGAAATTTAGTTGCCACAATTCAATTTATTATTTTGTAAGCAGATCTATCATATTCTAGTTTATCTGATAATGGTTGCAAATTCATCTTCCTTTAATGTTACCTTTTAAAATGACACAAGGCTCCTTCGAACGGACAGTCTTTCCTGAAACATGACTTCCTTTAAATGTACAATTTGTATTTGCGCCGAATAAGCTGAGATGTAATCTTGGTCTTTATGTTACGGAATTAGAAGCAAAGTCATTTTGTCTGCTAACTCTGTGTAATCTGATTATACCCCAAATCTTGAAACTATTCAACTATTAAATTAAAATAGGCTAACAGCTAAACAAGACTCTGAGATTGTCAAGGCAGCGCTGCCGAAGCAGGAAAGCGTGTTTTCTTTACTATGCATATTTTTTGTGTTGAATTATAAACCTGGGGGTAAAACAGTTTTAGGACTCCAGCAAAGCAGCCTCCTGCTGTGCAGCAATAAGCACTGATCCACAATGAAGGCCTCTGACAGATACGTTGCTTATGGTGGCAGCGTGGTCACGTGATTTGATACTTCTAAGACAAATCCCAGAGCGCTGTCAACTAATTGCATTAATACTGACCACCTTCCCAAGGTGAAACTCAGCCAGGTTGCTTCATATCTGTATTCATATTGTAAACATTTCAAAAAGATTTGAAGGACAGATGTCTAACAGTAAAGCAGGATAATATGACAAAATAAGCAGCTGATTAAATCACTAAATGCAACCAATTTTGTGCTTCAGACCCAGTATTTTACCCCAGACGGTATTGCTTTTTGTTAACTAAAACTATGTTACTGGGCTGTATCATAAAGTCAGTTTAAAGTTTATCTCCAGATTAATTTTGTTTAAATTTTTATCCCCACTTCCAGTGTAAAAATGAACCATGGTACCTACCCTCTTTGTACTCCAGCTCTGTCCCTGGCTTTCTCTTCAATCCAGGACTGGCAGTCATCTTCGGGCAGTACAACAGTCATGATATTCTGCTCATTTGCAGGGAGCCTGACTTGTTTATATGCCCCTAGGGCATACTTCCCAACTTTTGAACTTCAGAATGAGGGACAATTTAGGGAGGAAGTGAGCCGTGGTGAGATTAACGTGTCCCTGAAAGATGTGGGCATGGCCAAACTCTTAACGGTGTGAGGGGCTTAAGGTGCATGGTTAAACAAAACCCAGGCTGAGCCTACCTTAAGGGAGAACTTCATTAAAATAGTAAGGGACTATATATAGTTACATAGTCTGGCTGAAAAAAGACAAAAGTCTATCCAGTTCAACCATAGGAAAGAAAAAAAAAATTATAATTCTATACCCACAGTTGATCCAGAGGAAGGCAAAAAAACTCCAGCAATGCATGATCCAATTTGCTCCTGCTGGGAAAAAAATTCCTTCCTGATCCCCCAAAAGGCAATTTGATATTCCCTGGATCAACTTTACCTATAAATGTTAGTATCCAGTTATATTCAGTTATATTCTGTGTATCCAAGAAACAATCCAGGCCTTTTTTGAAGCAATCCACTGAGCTGGCCAGAACCAACTCTTGAGGGAGTCTATTCCACATTTTCACAGCTCTCACTGTGAAGAAACCTTTCCATGTTTGGAGATTAAATCTTTTTTCCTCCAGACGTAAAGAGTGTCTCCTTGTCCTCTGTGATGACCACAGGGTGAATAGCTCTACACCGAGTTCACTATATGAACCACTGATGTATTGATACATGTTGATCATATCCCCCCTTAATCCCCTCTTCTCAAGAGCAACTGACAACTGTTGAAACAATGAACACATTGGAAAGAAGAATGTAGTGTAGAGTATTGTGCATATACACTCACCAGCCACTTTATTAGGTACACCTGTTCAATTGCCTGGTATTACAAACTGCTAATCAGCCAATCACATGGCAGCAACTCAATGCATTTAGGCATTTAGATGTGGTGAAGATGACTTGCTGAAGTTCAAACCAAGCATCAGAATGGGTAAGAAAGGGGAGTTAAGTGACATTGAACGTGAAATGGATGTTGATACAAGACGGCTGGTCTGAGTATTTAAAAAACTGCTGATCTACTGGGATTTTCATGCACAACCATCTCTAGGGTTTACAGAGAATGGTCTGAAAAAGAGAAATTATCCAGTTGTGTAGATGAAAAAGCCTTTTTGATGTCAGAGTTCAGAGGAGAATGGGCAGACTGGTTCCAGATGATAGAAAGGCAACAGTAACTCAAATAACCACTTGTTACAACCAAGGTAGGCAGAATACCATTTCTGAACACACAACATGTAGATCCTTGAAGCAGATGGGTTACAACATCAGAAGACTACTCTGGGTAGATAGGTGTACATTATAAAGTGGCAGGTGAATGTAGTGCAGGAGTGTGTAAGGCAGAGCACAGGAGTTGGTGAATGCTGTAGTCAGTGTCGGGTTTAGGATAAATAATGCAGACTGCAAGGGTCCAAGGTGTACAATGCAATGTGTTCAAGGATCAGGTGTATGTAATGCACAGAGGGCTGAAGTCATTACGAAGTCATTACGCAGGCTGGGCTTACATTACTTAAGTACTGACCAGTGCTCACATGTGATTACCTGAGTACTATTCAGTCCTGCCAGGAGAAGGAAAGGAAGCTACCATGATATCAGAGGAACAGCTAGAAAACTTCAAAAATAAAGGTAGGTATAGGGGTTTTAAAAAAATAATAGAGAGGGCCTTAAAGGGTGGAGATAGGCTGGTGGAGGTAGACCTGTGGGGGCTAAATGCCTGGATTTATGTTTTAAATAAAAATAGTGGATAGCAAAAGCTAAGCAGTCTGTTTATCAGTATTTTCACCGTTGATTCATCCATTTTTCTAAATTAATCTTATGGGAAGATGTGTGAATCTTGGGCAAACGTTGTGTAAATCTTGTTAAAAAACACTGATACATTGATACCGAAGAAGAAAAGCTGATCCACCATCCCGCTATCCAATGTAACCACCTCAGTAGCCAATAACTGGGTGAGGATTCACTCCAGAGACAGGGCTTTTATTCAAAAGAGAATCTGGACCCCTTGTGGTACCCAAGGCTTCCTGTGCATATAGAAGTTGGTTTGATGAAGTAAACTGTTTAAGCAGTTTAGCTATAGGCCACATTCACACCTTCACTTTTTGGAAATGCGCACAGAAACATGTTTTTTGCACTTGTTTTATGAACATGATCCCGGAAACATGCGAAAAAATGTGCCATCGCAATTCTTAATGGCACACCAAATGTGTGTAGCAGTTGTGTATACAAACATTCAGTGCAAAAACACGTAAGGTTCACGGCCAAAAAAAAGATGCAGGAACTATTTTGCTGCATTTGTGATGCGAAGGGCAGCCCATTCAAGTACAACACATGCACAAAAAGAGCAACTCATTGCCAAGCCCTTAGCTCTGTAGGCCATTTGGATGTCCTGGATGATCCAGATTGACCTGGGAGGCACCCGATCTCCTTTACTCTTCCCATGGTAAAGGATGAATAGACGGTCTGACCTACGGAAGTATAGCCTTAAGGACTCACCTACATCCAGGGGGTGAACTTCATTGACTCCCAAAGCTCTATATGTTGGCAGGACAATCTCTTGGTTCTCATGGAAGACTGAGGTCACTTCAGGATTAAAACCTAGCATAGGGTTGAGGACCACCCGACCCAGGAAAAATGTCAAAAATGGTTCTTTACAGCCAAGGTTCCTGATTTCAGAGACTCTATTTGCTGATGTAACTGCCACCAGAAAGATCGCCTTGATGGAGACCTCCCTCACTATGGATGTCCCAGCTGATTCTGGAACGCCTCCAGAGAAGGCGTGAGGACAAGTGGAAGGTCCCATTTTTGGAACCTCTGTTTCCTCTGGAGCCTCAGCCTTGCTGCCCCTTTGAAGAATTGCTGAACCAGAGAGTGGTCGGCCCATGATACTCCAGTGAAGGCCGAGATGGCTGACACTTGAACCCTGAGGGTGCTGTCCAACGGGCAGGTCCAAAACTGACAGCAGGAATCCCAGGACATCCTGAACACTCGGGTTACTAAAGGATCCACTCGTGGTCAAGATATAGTCCATGAACTTTGACCAGACTCTTCCATAGACCCTGTTGGTACTTGGTCTTCTGGTATTCATCAGGGTAGGGATGGCTTCAGCAGGACAGCCTAAGGCCTCCAACCTTCACCTCTCAAGAACCAGACCATTAGATGAAGCTGGGCTGGGCAAGGGTGAAGAATGGCCCCCTGCAACATCAGGTCTGGCTTGAGAGGGAGGGAAACCATGGTCTGTTCAGCCAGTATGGAATTAGAGCCACTACCTCCACCTTTTCTGCTCTGAGCCTCTGAAAAAACCTGAAGATGACAGGGACCGGGGAAAAGCATAAGTCGTGTGAAACCTCCACTGATCCATCAGAGCATCTACCCCAAAGGCCAGGGGACAGAAATTCCTGCTGTAGCACATGAAGGCCAGTTTTCAGTTGCACGGGGAGGCAAACAGGTTGACTTCCGGGCTGATCCCGAGGGTCAGTATCCACTTGAAAACTTCTGTGTTGAGAGACCACTCGTTGTTGTGCAATTGAACCCTGGATAGGAAGTCTGCTTGCGAGTTCTGGACTCCGGGGACGTATACTGCTGATATGTTGGACAGGTTTCTCTGAGCCCAAGCCACAAGAGGGAAAGGTTGTGGGTCCTGCCTTGTCTCCTTATGTAGGACACTGCCATCATATTTTCAGACCTCAGGAGGACTGATTTCCCCTGTGTTAGGTGCTGGAAGGACCGTAGGGCACAGAGCGCCGCTTATAATTCCAGGATGTTTGACCCCCAACCTGTGGGAGGGAAAGCTCCATCTGCCCTGGGCTATCTCTGACTGGCAGAGAGCACCCCATCCGGAGTTGCTGGCATCCATAGTGATTGTGACCCAGGATATTGGGGCAGTTGAGCAGGTTCTTCCACTGCAGCCACCAAGGAAGGCTCTCCTTCATGGACGGAGATATGTAAATGACCTAGCCCATGCTGCCTGGATTCCACTGTTGAAGAAAGCCCTTCTAGAAGGGTCGCATTCTCCACTGTGTGCACTTCACCATTGGCGCTGTGGACACTATGGTACCAATGATCTTCAGGCATTGGAGGGCATGAAGGTGTGAGGAAGACAGGGCAGGTAGTATTCGGCTCTGGATCACCGGAATCTTCTCCATGGGCAGGGAGATGGTGGCGCCGATCGAATCCAAATGAGCCCCGAGGAATATTAGAGATTGAGTGGGCTCCAACTAGCTCTTGTCTATATTCAGCAACCAACCGAACTCAAGAAGGTGGGCCCTGTGCTGTAGTAGCTGTTCTCTGTCCTGGGATAGTAAGAGCAGGTCGTCTAGGTAGTGGTGCTTCTGGTTCTGATCAGGGCCATGACTGCCAACAAGACGTTTGAAAACACATGAGGCGACAATGAAAGCTCAAAGGGGAGACACATGAACTGAAGATGCCGATGGTCCACAGCGAACCAGACTAATCTCTGAAAATCTCCTGCAATGGGCACATGAAAGTAGGCGTCCTTCAGATCTATAGACAGGAGCCAGTCGCCTGGTTGAATTGCTTGCTGAATTGTGAACAGCGTCTCCATCTTGAATTTTGACTTCCCAGTAAAGGAGTTTAGATGGGTGAGATCTAAAACTAGATTTGGTCCAGAAGAGAAAAGGCCCCTTTTCTCTTCTGGACCAAAAAAGGGGCAAGTACATGCCCTGAAATTCTTCGCCCTCAGAATCCAGAACAACAGCACCCTGTGCCAGCAGACAGTCCGCATAGGACAGCAGGATTTCCCTCATTTCTACAGAATGTGGAAGGGCCATAGGGGTGAACTTGAGATGAGGAGGGCTCTTGAACACCCAAGCATGCCCTAAAGATACCGTGCTGATGGCCCAGGCATCCTGCATTGAAGTCACCAGACATGCTGAAAGTGGCAAAGGCGTGCCCTCACCTGGCCTGCCTGAGTGGGCACAATCTCAAAGGGACTTTGTGGCCTCATGACCTCCAGAGGTCAAGCCCTTGGAGGATTTCTGAAAAGATGAACGACTTCTCCTCCAGCTTCTCTTGAATTTGCGGCCTGGCTTGTAGAGGCTAGCCTCATCAAGGCCGCATCTACCAGAGGGGCCAATTCTAAATGTTTGACGTCCTCTGATTTGAATGGATAAAGTTTGCCTGCTTTGTTCTGCAAGGAGGCCCTCTTATCATCATTGCTCCATTCCTCGGTGAAAATTTCCCCAAGTTCCTCCAGGAATGTAAAGCTTCTTCCCACTTCAGGGCCTCTTTGACTGCTTTGACTAAGGGCAAGACCAAAGCAAAGTCAAAGCCCACACACGGATCCTCACCCTCCGCCTCACTGTCTGAGACTCCGGCTGACAGGTGGCTAGGTTGTGAAGATTCCAATGCCTCTTGGTGATCTTTGGAAGGGGAGCACACCCCAACCGATGGGCTGCAGGCGGGACAAGTCCCAATTTCTTTCAGGGACTCTTGAACGCCTGGAGGAGGAACGAGAGCTTCTCCTATGACGCCTGGAGATGGAAGGAGACCTGTGGCATCTGGATTTAGTGAACGAATGATGGCGCCGAGACCTGGAAGCATTTCCATCATCGTGTGCCGTATAGTGGTGATCAGATCTAGAAGGGCTGAGAGGGGGAAAAAAAAAGACACAGAACAGGGGACAGTTAAAAGCCACAGAAAAGTTCCAGTGGGGTATCAAGGGGATAAAGCCACCCGTCTGTACCTACTGCGCAGGGGCTGGCCACAAGGAGATGGTGACACATCCATGATGGGTCAGCTGCGAAGGCAAGCAAACGGTAAAAAAAAAACATGACATGCAGGATCCCAGCAGACCACCAGGGGGGGAAGGAGGGAGCAGGTACTGACCTTCACAGTGGACCACAGTGCTTGGGGAAGCTGCTGCATTTAGCCTGCAGGATTTCCCAAAGGAAACAACTTTGACAGCTGTTTACATTTGACACCGAAGATATGACATCACCTCCACTGTACTGCACATGTGGCGGGCCCTAGGATGCCGGCACGCATGCGCGAGTGCTACCATCTTGCCGCACTGCGCATACGCAAAGCCAAGCTTCGTTCTGAGGCTGGCTTGTGCTTGTGCAGTGTGCCGGAGACCGCTCCAGACCAGGAACCGGTGGCCTGGAGCGCAGCATTGTGCTTCAGAGACCTACTAGCACCAGGGAAAGATAAAGAAACTTGCAAAACTTCCAAAAAGGAACCTCAAAGTACCTAAAAATATATATATACGATCAAACGAAAATACGTATTCCGGGAGTCCCTAGACTCCAAGCCAGTTAGAAACTTACAAAAAAAGAACTAGTTGTGGACTCAACCGGAATAGGGAATTTGTGAATACTCAAGAAAAATAATTCAAACAAAGGAGAAGGTGATCAGTGGCGCACAAAAACTTCTTTATTACAGACAAAATTAAAAGTATGTGGTTGTGTGTGTGGTTGTGTTGTGTTTGTTTTATACTTTTAATTTTGTCTGTAATAAAGAAGTTTTTGTGCGCCACTGATCACCTTCTCCTTTGAATTATTTTTCTTGAGTATTCACAAATTCCCTATTCTGGTTGAGTCCACAACTAGTTATTTTTCTGTAAGTTTCTGAAAGATAAAGAAAGAATAATAAGGAAAAATGAGACCCTAACTGTCAAGGTCCTACCTTTCTTCAGAGCTTGTGCATCTCCATGAGCTGGCATCCATCTTGGTTTTCTGCAAAGCATGGTGGGAACCTTTATGCCTTCAGGCTTCTGCGGCTCCTCCTCAGAAGGGTGCGGTTGAGCACATTTAAGCCTGCTCTCTGCAAGTGTGCTCTGCACTTGTGTCCTGTATGTTGCCCTGTTGCAAGCTCTTGTGTTGTTCCCATTGCTCTCCTGGTAACCGACTCGGCTTGGACAAGACTACTCTCTGCATTAACCCTTTACCTGACCTCCCGTTGCTGAACCCGGCCCGTGACCTTGAGGAGGAGGTACTGTCAAGGTCCTACCTTTCTTCAGAGCTTATGCATCTCCATGAGCTGGCATCCATCTTGGTTTTCTGCAAAGCATGGTGGGAACCTTTATGCCTTCAGGCTTCTGCGGCTCCTCCTCAGAAGGGTGTGGTTGAGCACATTTAAGCCTGCTCTCTGCAAGTGTGCTCTGCACTTGTGTCCTGTATGTTGCCCTGTTGCAAGCTCTTTGTTGTTCCCATTGCTCTCCTGGTAACCGACTCGGCTTGGACAAGACTACTCTCTGCATTAACCCTTTACCTGACCTCCCGTTGCTGAACCCGGCCCGTGACCTGAGTATTCTTTGCCTACCGTCTAGTACTGTCTGCTCCGTTGTTATTGACCCGGCTTGTCTGACTACTCTACTCGTGTTCCCATCTAGCTCCCACCAGCTGTACGCCATTGGCGGCAGTCGTTATCGCAGCTGGGGTCACTCGGGGGCCGCGACCTGGTCTCAGGCTGCGTCAAGTCCATCCCCACCATCAGGGGCCCTGGTGAAGGGTAGCCTGGGGCTTAGACTCCGCGCCCTGAGGGACTCTGGTCTGTGGGTAGTGGCTGTCGTCAGTCGCAGCGTGACCGTACCATAGGCCTGCCTGCCCATTCCAGCGTTCCTGCCCTGACACTAACTGGGCAAGGAGCACTGCTTACCAATCCCACCCAGCCGCAACTGCCTGCCTTGGAGAAAGCCTCGTCAATTTGGGGTGCTACATGGCCATGGCTGTTAGCAGCCCAAGTTGCCACTGGCAGGTTTGTGCTCTTCCAAGCATTGACTTCTGCTCGTCCGTTTCCACCCCGCTATTAGCTGGGGAACGCTGGAATTGATGAGGGGACGCCTGCTCTGCCACTCCCAGCACCGTATCCATCCGGCGCGTCCAATACCCCACCTTTAACTGGGGACCCGTGGAGCTGACAAGAGGCGCGTCACCTCGGATATCCTGGAGAGGCTCGCCAGGCCTTGGTCACGGACCATTTGTTTTCGGGAACCAGGTAAGACTTGCACTAGGTCCATAGGAGGAGGACAAAAAAGGAACACAGCCTCTAGCAAAGAGAAAACATTTATGGGAGTGGGGTCCTAACCCGTATGTATGCTGCCATGGAGTCTGTCAGAAAAAATATTTTTTTGTGTGTGCAAATTAATAAATCTTGCTTGCAATCAATGGCCCACATTTGTGGGAGTAATTAAGTATAGTGTCCCATAGAAAATGTTGATCCTGAAAGGAAAGAAAAGGTTTTCTGACAAATCTGTTGTAGTGTACTCATTTATTCCGAGCACTGTATATATATATATATATATATATGTGTGTGTTTATGTAGAAAGATCACTTTTTTAAGCACAAAAGTGCAGGTTTCCTTTAATATTACAAAATGACACACACTCCTCCTTTTCTTTCTTATTTAATGTCTACCCTTGAAATTCAGTAGAAGCTGCTAATCGAGTGCTTTGTGCTGGGTAAAATGTGTTTTACTTTAATGTGTGGCTAGGAACGTGCTCATCTATAAACATAAGCAAAGTTTTGGCCACTTGAAATGCTGGGAGGTATGTAAATATGGAAGTTGAACTAGAAATAAGCAGAAAAATATTTGTAGGATATTAAGACTCCATAGCAGAAGCCAATGTGACTATCAATGCATGAGTAACATGCATACAAACAGAACAGATAAATGAAAGCTATTCCACATGAATGAACTGGAGCTTGCTGCGGGGAATGTTCTACCTTTGTGGATCTTTTCAATAAACAAGCAAAAGTCTATTAGGCTCATTTTATGTTAAAGTGTTATTAAACCCAGGACCTTGCATTCACTATATCTGGTCTCCCATAGTACACACAACTTGGAAATGCAATTATTTTAGTAAATATAAATTGCTAAATACTTTTTCTCATCAGCAGTCAGAGCAGTCTTGTGACTTCTATCAGTGTCCAGCAGAGCACTGGTTAAAGCTTGTAGGAGGAGTTTTCATTCTCCTCTAATTGTCCTAGGAGGCTGCAGGACCCTTTACCCTCTGTCTGAACAGTGCTGATTGGCCCCTAGCTCACCACATGCACTTTCCCAAGAAAAAAAAAAGTCTCTAGCAATATACAGCAAACAACATGTGCAGCTTGTCCCCAAGGATCTGTTCTATCATCAGATGGATTGGGGACAGTAGAAGAAGGGGAGGATTAGAGAAGACAGGATCTAAACATCCTTTTTACACAATGCAGAGGATTAACCCCTTAGGCTCCACAGGGAGTATAACAAGCATGCTTGCTTAACATAGGCAGTATGTGGTATAATGCACTTGCTAGGTACAGGTTTGGAGAATGCACTTTGTTTGGAAGGATTGTCTTGGTTACACTGATATAAATCTTCACTTTTTAAGTTCGGATCCACTTTTAGGCTTCATGCGAACACTATCTGTTCTTGGAGCATACGTCAGTGCGCATGCGGGTGCTTAACACAACCCCCAGCACTACTGCCAACAGCCAAACTAAATTGACAGGTGCTGCTCAAGGATCCACCGGGTCCTCTTATGTAGCAACCGCTTGGAGTGTAGACAAGGACAGAGCTCGTCTCAGCTCTAGAAATCGAATGGAAAAGGGAAAAGTCCAGAAAGTCGCACATCTCTGCAAACCCTGTGAGAAGGTGTATGACAGCCTCATCCCGGGCTCCAACCAGGCCATGCCCCCCCACACGTTTCACTCCGCCCATGGAGCTTAGTCACGGGGATCTCTAAACCAGCACTGTCAGTTTTCTTTCTCAGCTGATGCTGGTGTTGGGCTTCATCAAGCGTTTAGCAAGCTTCAGCACTGCTTTTAACTGCAATATGCTTTTAACAAGTTGAACAATCTTATTGCTGGAGGAAGATTTACTGATCTTCCTTCACAGTACAAACACTTCAATGATCTCTGAACTATTCTCAGAAAGGAATAATGTACAATAGCTTGTCAATAAATCTGAGACAGGTTCACAGAGCCTCTTCCTCTCTGTTTAACTATTCAAGTTATTTCTCAGGCTAGGTTCACACCTATGCAGGTTGCGTTGGAGCCGTTTCTGCACTGCATTTTGTGTTGCGTTTTTGATGCATTTTTGATGTGTTTTCCATTTTTTTCCATTTTTAAAATTTTAATTGTTGCTAGGCAGATTTAAACGCAAAACGCATCAAAAATGCACTATATGCTTTCTGCAGCATTCCCATTGAAGTCTATAGAACCAAAAATGCAACCTTTTCCCTGACCCTTTCCAAAAAATGCACCGGGTGAAAACATGGAGATGTGAACATGTCCCATAGGAAATCATGGACTGTACTGCATTTTTGCAAACTGCGAAACGCTGTGGAAAACGCTTAGGTGTTAACCGAGAAGGTTATGGCACTCACTTGTGAGAAGTGTTCTCCCAACCTCCAAGATACTCAGGATTTTTGCTATGTTTTTGCCAGTGTCCCACAGACCCCCAGTGTTGGTGCACCCTTGTGACATCACTGACCTTTTGTGGGACCACCCGAGAGCAAATCATGGAGAAAAAGACATTTCTTACATAGCATGCAAGCAACCACATAAGCTTATTGGATAGCACAAATTTCATTTAATGGACAAAAAATTTTATATATCACAGCTTATATGTTTTTAGATCTGTTGACTGCATTCATTTTCTTTTTCAGTCGAAAACATTTTCAGCAAGTACAGAAAATCCTTTTCGACCTTGCCAGAAATGCAGTGTCCTTGTTATTTCCTGTGAGCTGAACTGAAAGCAAAAACCATGTTATTATTTCCAGAGGCATCCCTAGGGTTGGTGTCACCCGGTGCGGTAACACGTGGTGTCACCCCTCCAGAGAGGAAGGAGCGGTGCCGGTGTAGTGGTAAAATGAGTATCCCGACCCGTGTAGATATATATCCCCTGAAACAACTGTGCATGTGCCGGTTTCAGGCCGATAAAGCCGATCTCTGACTTTAGCACAGAGCTGCCACAGTTAATCCCTTACAGGCAGCAAACCACTGAAGCTGATCCCGTGGATCACTATGGGTTGCAAGATCAGTTAACCCCCTATAGGTTGTGGCAGCTCTGTACTAAAGTCGTATATGGGCGATTGGCTTCTTCGGCCTGAAATCGGCACATGTGCTGTTGCTTCAGGGGATACATATCTTCATACTCATTTTACCCCTACACCGGGGGCAGCTGTCACTGAGCCGGGAATCCGGGATCTCCCCAATAACTGGCCAGGACCTTCACAGAGCCCAGAAGCTCTGGTGGCATCCTGCTCCTGCACCCCCTGAGATGGTGTCTCCCGGTGTGACCTGCACCCCCATAGGGACGCCACTGATTATTTCATTTGTAAACTACTGTAACAAGATAAGTAATTGGCTAAATGATCAAACAGGCAGTAACTGTCACTTGTAACTGTAACTTGTGCTTTACTAAACAGGTGCAAAGTTAGTATTGATAATGCAAAAGTGTCAGAATGGCAAAGAGCATGTATACACTGCAGAATAATGCAAAACAGATTATGAAATCTACCCAACCATAGACTCTTCACAGTATTGTATCTGTCTCTATCAACATGGCTGTACAACTATAGCAACACAGAGGTAGCTGAGAATCACTACCTTAGTAAATGTCAGGAATGGACTCACCACTGGTGGTGGGACTCACCTGCCATGTGGGCTGCAGTACCAAGGCTGGCCAGCGGGTGCTCTCAGCAGCCAGAAGTTCACTCCTGCAATCAAGTCATCACCTCAGGCTGATTGCAGGAGGTGTATTTAAGGAGTGGCCTGGCCTGCAGTCAGGGCCTTGGTGTATAGTTTCCCTTGGCCCCTGTCTCCTGATCCTGCCTGCTTGAATCCTGACTGCACGAACTCTGCCTGTACTGACCTCAGCTATTCCTGACTACTCTTCCGCCTGCTCCTTGTACCTTGCCTGCCCGTTTGCTACCGACCCGGCCTGCCCGACTACGTTTAGTATTGTTCTTCTTGTTATCTGTTGGAGGTTTGGTTTGTTTGCACTGTGTTTATGTTTAGTCTTGCACTGCATTTATGTATTGTTTTGTCTTTAATAAATTGTATTGTTTATACTATACCTGAAGCCTGCGTTTCCCTGTGTCAGTCCACACACCTCTGGTCATACCTGGAGCCCTGACAGTAAAACAGTTTGGAACACAGATACAGTATTGCACTTATCCTCATATCCTCTCAGTGGAGTCCAGAGTAGCTCTTGCAAAACAGGTGAACAGCTGGAGAGATCCCAGGAGAGAGGACAGAGAGGAACTCTAGTACTCTGACAGCAAGTAGGGAGGTGATCCCCACAGTAGATGGGCCTTCAGGAGAAACTACCTCCTCTTAGGCTCCTGAGTGTTTGCCTGCACACCAGTTCTGACAGTGGAGGGCCTCTTACCTGGCTGCAGATGACTTGCCCTGCCATCTGTGCCTTATCATGGGATGGCTTCTCTGGGCTGCTTAGGGAGATAAGCAGAAATGTTTATCTTACCTGGGTGTATCCAGAAACCCAGGAAATTGTGGGAAAATTAGTTAAAGGGGGCTTTATCCAAGCATGGTGCGTAAATGGGCACTCTGCTTTACTATTAACCCCCAACCTACATGTAATGGGGATGAAGAGCAGATCATATGTTTATAGTACAGCCATAGTGGCAACCATGGCTTCATCTATAGATACAGTGGAGCAAGCAGTCATAGCAAATTACCAGGTTAAGGAGATTCTAACAGGCCGCTGCTGCTCACTGTGCCATGGTGGTATATCCAAATAGGCCGATTCACCGCTATATGCTAGCAAACATTTCCAGAGTCCGCTGGTTATACTCCTGTCACGTTTTAAGATAATTATTTATCTTCTTTAAAAGAAGTCATTGATCTAGTCCAGACCCACTTCATCTATGAGAAATCTTTAGCTTACCTAAACGATAGAATTACCAAATTTGACAAAGCTTGGAAACCCTGGTCTGACTGGTTCAGAACTGTAACCTAAGATATTATTATGTTTAACCTTTTTTTTGGATACTCTAAAATTATTATTTTGTGGAACTAGTAGGATTGTTAGGAATTTTTCAATCTTTCCTTTTTTCTCTTTATTAAACTTTAACGCAGCACCTATTCTGTGAAATTGTGTAGCTTCTCACTGCCCAATTTTGTTTTTTTGTTGTTGTAATATATACGGGTAAAGCCAAATAAAAATTTATTATAAAAAAAAAAAAATTATTATTGATTAGGCGGACCTCTGAAGAGTGAACTATATATATGTTCCTCCTTTATTACACACATAGACCATGAAAGTCCTTTTTTAAGGGTAAGTGGAAAATTCCTCTTTATATTATTATTATCTGCTACTAATTTCAGCATTGCGGCATTACATAAGTGCTTACGCATTTAGGCGTTTTAACTCTCTTGTTTACTTAACCGGGAGCTATTTTCAATATACATGTATCCTAGAATTAAGTCAAGATTACCCTTGCTAAAGAAAAAAGCTTTGGGCAAAAATCAAATCTAGTTTATTTTAATTTATACAGTTCATTTTATAAACACTTTTAATTAGATGAAATGCAAACACATGTATTGCATAAAATCTGCAGTGTATTGGGATTTCACTTAAAGGAACACTTCGCTTTTGTTAAAAATGTAAATGTAAAATATGCATATCATAATCGTAAGTCATTCTATTTTATACTACAACAACCTTACTGTTCGACGAGCACAGCAATACGCAGGCTAGGATAGCAAAGATGAGTCAGGGTCCCTGTTTCCTTCATTGCCCAATTAGCATGGTTGCTAGGGAAGAGGTGACGAAACAAGGAAAACTTCAGTATTAATATTTTTTTACAGTTACCCATTAGATAGGTGAGTACCATTCCCATGGCTTCAGCAACATGAATGTTGGGTTGCCTATTTTGCAGATCGCATACAGCATGCACTTGAGATATGTGTCACAATTGTATACGCTATACGCTATTTTATGCTTTTTTGTTTGTTATTTTTTCCAACAAAAGTGAAGTCACCCTTTAAGTATGTTTTAATAAATACGTGAATAGACTAAATTATTCAAGTGTTTTATATCTGTCTACACTTATACTTTAATAAATGTAGTTTCAACTTCAAGTGCATTTAGTATGAACAAGCTCCCTGGCAGACTGGCCTCTTGGCAAATGCCAGATTTGCTACGTTGCCATTCTGGGTCTGTATATGGACATGAAAAGTTAAACACATGACTCACATCAAACCCATTTTACTGTTATTCTAAAACAATTTGTGGGTCAACTTGTGTAGCATCAATATAGCATACCATGGAATAGAGTAAGACAGAATAGAGCAGAGCAGCAAATTGTACTCTCAGGGTGAAAAATGACGCAATTATAAAAGTATTTTGCTTGTTCAACTGGAGTATATTTTTCAAATTACCTTAAAAAGGTAAACAGCTGTTAATGTATAGCAAACACATTTGTATGGATGGAAGTCGCCTATAATTTAGTGACACACTGAGCACAAAACTATGTGTGAAAAATGACAGTAAGGCCATTAGTAAGAAACACAAGCAGAATTTCCATTAAGTGACTCTAGCTTCTGGTGCCCTTTTCTCTGGCTTGACAAATAGCCACATGCATGTCTGCTTCACTGCTTCAATCAAGTGCTGCATCTTGCGATATGATAATGAGGCCAGGCTGCAGCCAGGGAAGAAAATATCTAAAAGCAAAATACATTACACACTATTGCAGCACCGTCCTGGGCACTGGTATTCACAGGCCTGATGTCATATATGTAAATTTGGAAAGGGGAGAGAAGGCAAGGGCAGAACATACAGTTTAATGTCATACAAAATTAGCATTTGTGGCAGCACAACTGACAGATGAATATATAGCATTTTGGTTGTAACTCAACAACACAGAGCTACTATTTTTGTTAAAAGCAGGTTAAATTGATTTTTTTATAATGTTTTTGTCTTTTTTCTAAAATGGCTCCTCTATGCTTCTCCATTAAAGTAACCTCACTGCTCTAAGTTTAAACTGTTGTGGGGAAAAAAATTTAAATATACTTACCTAAAACCTACATTCACTGCTTTTTGGGTTTTAATCCTTCCTTTTGTTTCTTCTGGCAGGGTCCTTCTTCAGATTCCACATCACTGCCTTCTTGATGTAGACACTTCCTATTGGCTGGCCAATGGTGGGCACTTGCAGGATCCAAAAGAGGAATGATGTCAGTCAAGAGGGGCAATAGGGGACCAGGGCAGCAAGGGCCAACCTTCACACCTGGATTGGCAGAAAATGGCACCGGTGGGGGACCCAGATAGTGTTGTAGGTGAGTATAACTTTCTTCACCAGGTAAGACAGAAAAATAGCCTTACAAGATGGGTTAGATTTGGGTAAGAAGGTAAGGAACGTGAACAATTTTCATTTTACCTGCAGTTGAGCTTAGCTGAACTCCAGGCAGACGGCTTAATATACAGTTGAAAATGTGAAAGTTGTTTTACATGCCAAAGTATGTGTATATTTGTCCAGCAAATACTAATATATATATATATATATATATATATATATATACAAACACACATAGCCCAGACAGACAGGGCTGCTGTTAGAAATCACAAGGCCCCATACAGCCTACCAACCTACCACCCCCTCCCCCACTAATATTAAAATTGTATTTTCGCAAACAAAACACAATAACCAATTTTAGCAGACACAAACACAACATAGCATACGCAATTCCTGCTAAATCTAAAAGATAAAACTGTATTGAGTATAATAAATACTAACTATACATAATATAATAATAATAAAAAATAAATTATATATATATATATATATATATATATATATATAAAAAGAATAAATATATAAAATATAAATAATAAATATACTGTACATAATAAATATACATAATAAATAATAATTAAAAATCTGTGAGGGCTTGGGGCTTATTTGCAAGGCCAGTGTGAATCAATTTTTTTTTTAAATGTAGCTGGAACTGTGTTATTCTATGTTATATAGCCATTCTATGTTATGTTATTGGGATGCAGTGGCTGTACAAACACAGCCATAGGTCCTAATTTCACAGACGTGTAGGTGCAGGTGAATGGCCCAAAACACAGGCAGGTCAAATTAGGACCTGTGGCTATGTTCGTACAGTCCCTGCATTCCCAAAGAGTAATGGGCAGCTCCTTGTTAGCAGAAGTCTGATCATTGGAGGAAACAGGCTGGGTCCCCAGCACACCTTGAAAACTGACCATGCTGTGCTCTCCTGCCTAATGTGGTCAGTTTTTAATAGGAAAGCAGAGGGACTGGTAGGAACTCCAGGGATTTAATACAAAGGAAGCAATACAAAGAGAACAGGTTTTTTTTCATACAAGTACATGGTACAACAGACACATATCAGGAATATGAAATGTTGGCTTTACATATTCTTTAAGAAAAATCCATAGATGCCCCCATCCACACTAAACAGCCCACTGCAGGCTATTGTATTTTGACAGTCGGCACCTGCAGCTGTCAGTATAACTGAACAGTGAATGCACCTGATCGAATTAAATCAATGTTAGGCTGACTTTTTTCTGCTTGGCTTATTTGATTTCTCAATTGAAGTTTGTCAAACGGTGTGGCAAGGCCCCCTGTGGTTCAAATTTTGGCTGATTCAAAGGAATATGCAAAAACTGGAGCAGCGTGCCCCCAGCTTTTCTCTATATTTTTCTCTATATTATCTTAAGAAAGTGTTAAACAAAAATAGTTCTGAATCATAGTTTCCACTGCTCATTTCCCTCTTGTAAATGTATTCAGGAACACAGGCGCGCAATTTAGAGAAAACGTTAATTGTATGACTAACCCATGCAACGTATAATTATATGAGTCAATGGACAGGCGGTGAAGTCCACCCAGGTTACGTCTCCGTCATGTTACAGTATTTAGTGGTGTCAAGCTGCTCAGCCGTGCAAATGAGCAAAACAGGAGAAAAATACCTAAAACTCTTCATAGAAGGGAACCTCTGCCACCCTCTGGGAAAAGGCAGAACAGCAGCTGCTACAATAGCATTTTCCATTTAGAACTGTACTGTAAACACATCACATAGAAACAAGTCTTTAATAAATGTAAAACATTTCTAGTCTAGAAATCTTAGTAAATGTGTCCCTCTGTAAGCAGTTATTAGAACCCATTTAGAGTTAAAGCCAAAAGCAAACATTTAGTATATTGCAGCTTACTATATCTTAGATATGGTGGCTGCATTAGTTTTGGGGGTTTTTTTTGTCTCGCTTTTGGTTATTTTCACCTGGTGATCCAACAATTTGTTTTTCAACAGAACAAGCTGTCCTACAGATGTAACAGTTAGAGTGTTGAGACAAACCATTTACCACTGACAGGGTGTTTTCAAATCAGCATTTATTTATTTAATACTTTTACTTTGTAATACTTAAGGGGATAAAAAAAACTGTTGCTGTAATTGCTTATATCAGCTCCAATTTGTTAGTGTATCTAAATCTGCTAATGCATCTAACACTCTCTTCCCCCAGATGAACAATACTGCTGTCACTAATTGCCTTTGTGCATCTTCATCCAGAGTGGGGACACCCTGAGGCCAGGTTCACACCTGTGCATTTTTTTATGCATCTTGTGTTTTGTTGTAATGCAGTGCATTCCTGATTTCCTGATCTATGCAGTTTTTGCAGGTGCATTTTTTTGGAAAGGGTCAGGGACTTTTATCCCGCAGCAATTTGCATTTTTACTCCAATAGACTTCAATGGAACCACACATAAAATGCAAGTGCTGCGTTCTGTGTGCATTTTTGATGCTTCGTTGAATCGTTTTTGATGCACTTTGCATTTTTAATCTGCCCAGCAACAAGTTGGCCAAAAAAATAAAATAAAAACGCAAATGCATCAAAAACACATGTGCAAAAATGCAAAATGCACCACAAAAAGCACTGCAGAAACGGATCAAACGCAAACTGTATAGGTGTACACCCAGCCTAATACAAAAGGTGTGTTGCTGGCCAGATCCCCAGGTGAAAACAGAGGGGAAAAAAGCCTAACATTTTTGGTTTTGCGTTTAATACCGCTTGCCTCGTTCACACCATGTGCAGAGAGGTGAGTTTTTCTGCAGCTGTTTCTGCAAGGGCTCTATGTGCCCTGTTCACACCACAACACTGGTATCGTGTGCATACATTTTCTGCGCACATGATGGCAGTGTTATGGTGGGAACAGGGCAGAAAGAGAACCATTGTTTCCTTTGTGCCCTTACAGAGACCTATGTTAGAAATATGTACATCTTTGCACATGGTGTGAACAAGCCCTTAAATATATGCTGGTTAAATCTGAGCATTTTTTCCATCTGTTTGTATGCACATGGTGTGAATGAAGCCTAACGGAGACTTCCATCATACTTGCAACACACACAAATATCAAATATCATATTTAAAATTGAATACCAGGCACACAAACTTTGATTTAA
This sequence comes from Staurois parvus, assembly GCF_062004578.1. Lineage (NCBI taxonomy): Eukaryota > Metazoa > Chordata > Amphibia > Anura > Ranidae > Staurois > Staurois parvus. Next base: position 12,570,529 of record NW_028318326.1, read on the forward strand.
ATGTCTTCATCAATAGCCACAATGGATATAAATTTACTTTGTGTGTACCACATTCCTTTGCAAACCTATTTATTACCTGGTAAAAGTAGTATTGACATCATCACTGTGCTGCATATAACCTATACAGGGAGCAGAGCTATAGAAGGGACCCAGCAGGCTCCACCCACTACTGACTGCCTGCAGAAAACTAAAGAGGGGTAGATACAAGACCTGCATCCTGCACAAGGAGAGAGAGCAGCAGTGACTGGTCTTTATCACAGGAAGCTCCTGCATGGAGGCAAAGTACAGGAGTCTTTTCATCCTGGATTGGGGGGGGGGGGGGTATTCAAGTAAAATGCATATCGTGTTCAGGAAAAGTTTGTTTAGCTTGGATTTCAGCTTTAAGGTACAACACTAGTCACAATAGCTTTTTTTGATTTTGGAAATGTTAGTAACTCTGGATTTATTGCTATCTGTGTCCCCATTGGACAAATTTCTATTTACTTCCTGTCTTGGAGAAACAACAGGATGTGAAAGGAAATCCACCTTTGACAGCTGTCACTGCAACAAGTGTCCCTTTTGGGAGAGGTCCTTTCTATTTTTGTTCAGGTGACAGTATTGGGATTATTTTCTAAAATTTGAGAGTGCAAAATTTGGTGCAGCTGTACATAGAAACTAATTAGCTTCTAACGTCAGCCTGTTCAGTTAAGCTTTGACACTATATCCTGGAAGCTGATTGGTTTCTATACAGAAGAGCTGCACCAGATTTTGCACTCTCCAGTTTTAGTAAATAACCCCTATGTCAGTGGTCTCCAAACTGTGGCCCGGGGGCGGGATGTGGCCCTTTGCTTGCCTTTATCTGGCCCTTGAGGCACTTTTCCTCCCACTAATACAAGACACTAGTCCTCCCACTGACACCAACAATGAGGCATAATTTCTGCTACTGACATCAGCAATGGGGCCCATTGACACCAGCAATGGGGCCCTATTTCTCTCACTGACGCCAACAACAGGTCACTCAAACTGACACCAACGGTAGGGCACTATACCTGCTACTAACACCAGCAATGGGGCACTGTTCCTCCCCCTAATACCAAGAATACATTGTTATCTCCCACTGACACCAACAACAGGGCACTCAAACTGACACCGATAGGGCACTATTCCTCCTACTGACACCAGCAATGGGGCACTGGTCCTCCCCATAATACCAAGGATACATTGTTATCTCCCACTGACACCAGGACAATTTCAACTCCCAATGGCCACAGACTGCCCCCCCCCCCCCCAATATCTGAAGAACAGTAAACTGGTCCTTTGTTTAGAAAGTTTGGAGACCCCTGCCCTATATGTTTAGTTTTCTCTTCATTTTCTGTCTCAACAACAGATTTGGTGAAATTTCCAAGCAAAGCCTCCGCAGTAAAAACAAAATGGACAGAGCCTCCCCTAAGCTATCCACAACTAAGAAAAAAATGGTGGAATTAAGCTTGTCACCAGGTGCTTTGCTGCAGTTTGTTCACTGAACTGAAGATGATGCTGAGTCACTTCTTGAGGCTGGCAGAAGCTCATTGTGGACTAAGGGTTCAATTACACTTGTGGTTAAAGGGCGTTAAAATCAGGCGGTTGAGCCATATTTTTTTATGGCTCCCCCTCTTAAACTGTAAAGACATCCAGGTGGGTGTGTACACATGCAGCAGCAAAACATATGGGCCCACCATTGGCCTGCATGAAGTGTGCTCCAGGGGTTTGGGAGTTTTTATGGAATTTGATCAAGGGATGGTGTGTAATATTCCCAAACCAGCTCCATGCACATGTATGGCAGACAGACAGGCGTGCCAGGGCTTGCATGCTTAAAGAGTTCAGAGGATGGCCTGGAGAGCCCTGTTTAATGGTAGGATCTCAGCCATGGGTTCAACCATGTGGTGTAGCTTGGATAAAGCCTACATACTTGTTAACTACTGTGTTATCATTCTGCCATACTTAATGTGAAAGTAAAGGCAATCTATTTTATCTGTAGCAATCTTTACCATTAATGTGCCTAACCTTTTACAGCATTGTTTTGTAGTCAGTTTTAATTAACTACAAAATATAATATCTATAGATATATCTATATATATATATTTATGCACAACATATACAATATACTGTATACACACATTCTGTGTATATACTAGAGTACTCCAGATAGTACAGAACAGCAAAGCTTTTATTTTGAAGGCAGGTATACCTGGTTTTTGCTATGGAACCAGACTGCTGTTGGGTGGCAATGAGTTTAGCCAGCTGTTTCTGTAAGGCCATATCTTTGCCGTGTGCCTGTCTGATGAATGGATGCTCCAGTAGATGGATGACTGATGGCCTCTTCTCAAAGTCCTTAATAAGACACCTGTAATGACACAGCATAGAAATTGTATAAGCAGATGCTTTTTTTTGTGTGTGTTTTTTTGTTTTTATGACAAGCTCACCTGCCTTTCTTGGCTCATACTGCAAAATAAGCAAGGCTATAGAAAATTAATATATACAGTACGTGTTCATAAAATTAACTCCTAGCAGAACATGATATTCAATATAAATATGTAAAAGTCTATGTACAGTTTTGTGTCTGTTCTTTCCTCTTGAAAGTATAATTTGAAGTATAATTCCTTAAAGTGGTTGTAAAGCTTTTTTTTTAATTAACCACTTGTCCTCCTGAGGATTTGCCCCCCTTTCTAACAATTGACAATTGCGCGGTCATGCAATGCTGCACCCAAATGAAATTTACGTCCTTTTTTTCCCACGAATTGAGTTTTCTTTCGGTGGTATTTGATCGCATGCAATTTTGAGAAAAAAAAAACAATATTTTTTATACTTTTTGCTATTAAACATGTCCAGTAAAAAAATTTTAAAAATCAAATTTCATCATAACTTTAGGCCAAAATGTATTCTACTACATGTCTTTGCTAAAAAAATCCCAATACGTGTAAATGAATTGGTTTACGTGAAAGTTATAGCATTTACAAATGGCGGTGTATATGCTGGAATTTTTTTTGTAATGGCGGCGATCAGCGACTTATAGCGGGACTGCGGCGGGCATTCTGACACTGGGGGGAACTAACTTGATGTCACTGACATCCCCAGTGACACCAATACAGTGATCAGTGCTAAAAAAAAAAGCACTGACACTGTACTAATGGCACTGGGCAGGAAGGGGTCAACACGAGGGGCGATCAATGGGTTAACTGTGTGCTGGGAGTGTTTTACTAGGGGGCCATGTCAGTGTGCTTCACTGTAAGCACACTGCTCTGGATGGCTATGCTGTGCAGAGCCATCCAGAGCAGTGTGTCCGAGCCGACAGGGAGGAGGACTGTTGGTAAACAAAGAAGCCCTAATCCCCATCGGAGATCCTTGGTAATCACCGGGCGCCAGCAGGGAATCACCGGCTGGGACCCAGTGATTGACAGCCGGTGGCGCGGGTAGGGCATGCACGCCCCCTACCCGGAAATGCGAAATCACGTATATATACGTGATTTTGCGCACTCCTGCTGCAGTATATCTGCTATAGGGCGGCGGTGAAGCGGTTACAATATTAAACATGTCATATTTACCTGCTCTGTGCATTGGTTTTGCACAGAGAATCCCTGATCTTCCTCTTCTCGAGTCCGCCACTGCCGCTCCTAGCTCCTCCTCTTCATTCAGTGCCCCCAGAGGAAGCAGCTTCCTATTGGGACACTCATTTGGACTCACTCCTGAGCCCCACTGCCTGCATCCATAGACACAGAAGGGAACAAAAGCCCGTTTTTACAAACCCTTGTTTTCTTTTACTTATTTACTGATGCCAGAGATGATTTCGAGGAAATAAGGATTTTCAGAAGGACAGCAATGGTAGCCCCATTTTTCTCTTAGCACAGGTTACCTTTAAAGTAGAATTCCATCTCAACCTACCTAGTCTTAAAAATGTACCTTCTCCCCTCCTAACACCTATTCTGACTAATCTGTTTAAAAAAAGATGTATATACAGTACTTACTGTACTTATTTTCAGCCTGCTGTGGTCCAGTCATGCGATCCAGCTGAGGCAGCTGCAGGGGAGAGGAGGGAGGGATATGAGAGCCTATGACTGACGTCACCACTCCCAGGCATACACAGCTGTTGTTGAGTGCTCTCTCCACTGCAGCAGCCATTGGCTGACACAGGAGATCAAGTGACCAGAGCATGCTGAGAATAGGTAAGTACTGTATATACATCTTTTTTACACAGGTTAGTCAGCATTGGTTTTAGGATGGGAGAGAGGACATTTTTTAAGACTAATTAGGTTGCGACTGGAATTATTTAAGTGCATGAATACATTATTTTCTCTATTTCACATTTTAGGAACCTTTATATTATGTCTGAGAGTGTTTTTGACTAATGCAGACCCTTAAAGTGGTTGCATTATATTCTACAAAAGTGATGCTGATGTCTGTTGCATCATGTACAGTACATGGCTATTCTAAAATTCATTTTCCACATTGATAGTGGATGTATATAGCTGTAATCATTATGTTTAATTTTATATCATACAATGCTTCCTCCTAAAAGCCTTTCAAAAAGAAGGAGAAAAAGAAGGTGAAGTGAAAGGAGGAAGATGAAGATGAAGAATAAGCCCCATTCACATTTGAACATTCTTCTGCTTGTTTCCCTATGCCTGACTATGCTCAACATGCAGAATCCCATTCTCCTAATTGTCCTTGTTCACACATGTACACTCAGTCGCCCTACACTCTACACTCACAAAAGTATGAGCTTTTTTTTTTTTTTTTCTATTCTGGCATTTTTGGCCCTTATAGACTTTGGTGGGAGCACCTGTAAACAAGCGATACACATTTTTTGCACCTAAAGAACTCTCCTTCCCTTGCCCAGCCCAGAAAACAAGTTCCTGAAGCTTGATACACACACAAAGACACACGTAAAATGCCTAAAATGTGCCTATAAAATACCTGAAAACAATGCTTCAAAATCCCCAGGAATACTTTTTGCTTACGCTCTGCTCAGCTGTGACTGCAGGCTTATATATATTAAAGATTATGGCCCCTTTCACACTGATCTGCTGCGGTTTCCCCACAGCTCAGGTGAAGCACAGTGTACTCACAGTTTTCATGCCGGTTACCTGAACTTAGATCTAGAGTTCTAGCAGACCAGGCAGTTTTGGTGCGTTTTCTGAAAGTGGACATTTGGTGCATTGGTTTGGTATCCAAACTGTTGTCTAATAACACTCCAACTGAACTCAGGGCAGGATATAGCTGCAGGGGTGGATTTCCCAATAGGTACCGCAGGCATGTGCCTACAGGCACCCTTCCTAGAGGGGTACCCGTCTGTATTAGTTTTTTTTAAACTATTACCCAGTACAATGCTCTGACTTACCTCCATCACCCGCACTGTCCGAGTCTCCCCTTCCCCATATTGCACACACCCCACCACCAACTTCATCTAGGACAGCGCCATCTTGGGCTCCGGACAACAGACCGTAAATGAAGCCATGAGGAACTGCAACTTCCAGCAGGAGTGGACTATGATGTAAAGGAGAACTCTGATGTGAGGGTGAACCCTGCAGTCGGTCTTACTGTCTTTTTTTTGGGGGGGGGGGGGGGCTTCAAGATTCTCTAACTATAGGCTCCTTGAGATGCAAATACAGCCCTATATAGCTGAGGAGGAAAGTGAGGGAGTGGCACAACAAGCAGTTGTCCTGTTCTTCTGAATGGAAGAACTCTGGGGTCCAAGGCATTGTTATCCCCTGATCTGCTCTCCAGGGCTAAGCTGTGTGGGCCTTTTTTATCCCATGTATTGGAGACTGCACCTTTGTCATGTGCAGTCTCTGCCTAAAGTGTATCAAATGTGGCAATACCATTGGTCATTTCGGTACCACATTTATGAGTAGTCATACGACTTCCCAAAATACAGCTCTTCTGGAGCAGCACTTAAATGCTAGCCGTTGGCAAGAAAAGGGCCTCAGTCTACCTCCTCCATCCAGATCCTGCCTTTCCACCTCTACAACCACTATACCAGATTCCCCATCAGCAGCCTTAAGCAACAAAGATGCAAGTTTTTTCAAAGGGTGTCAGAGGTTTACCTTATGACACCTAACTTCCAGTGGGAAGAAGGTTAGCATTGTGCTATGCAGAGTAGGGGCGAGTGTACGCTGATGCCTTTCTTTGATTCTGCCAAACCCACCTTGCCATCTGTAGCTGTAACATTCAGCAGGTAAGCTTCTTTCCCTAGAATTCTTCTAGAATGTAAGCATGCTTCCAGCCAATACCAGCTTGGCATAATCTCTGGCTTTATAGCTCTTGACTTTGCAGCTGGTGGATTTAGCCCCCCTGCACATGCTACAGATTACATTTTAGGGGCAATCTGATACCCAAAGTATGTATTTTCTGTACATACATTGTGTTGCAAGGCAAGTGCATTGCCTGATTGTGTTGGGCACAGGTGTGATTAGGTCCAAAAAGCAAATACAGTCATGCTACAAGATAAGTAATTTATAAAAAATAAAATAAAAAAATGTAGAAAGCCATACCTGAATAATTTGATAAAAGTTAGAAGAGTAAGAACCTTTATCAGGTTTGCTGTGTTCCTCCTAGACAGACTTCCCTATGATTCCTGCCACATACTGTATTTGTACCTATCAGCTCACAATTTAACAACAAATGTGTGTAAGAGGTAGAAAAATGTGGAACGTTTCTCCTAAAACAGAACTCCTAGTCAATCAGGCCAGTCTATGATGAGCAGAGGTTCTGCGTGGTGAACTAATAAGGGAACCCTTCAGACCTCACAGGGCGTCCGATAAGGAGGAGGATAGCATATATGTACAGTATTCAAGGAAGATCTCACTTTATTTATTACAGGTACTTATATAGCACCATCAATTTACACAGTGCTTTTACACGTATATTGTACATATCAGTCCCTGCCCTCAAGGAGCTTACAATCTAAGACACACAGTCATACATACACATACTAGGGACAATTTAGACAGGAGCCAATAAACCTACCAGCATAACTTCGGAGTGTGGGAGGAAACTCACACAGGCACAGGGAGAACATGCAAATTCCAGGCAGGTAGTGCTTGGGATCTGAACCAATAACCCTAGGGCTGCTAGGTGGAAGTGCTAACCACTTAGCCACTGTGCTGCACTTTAGTTTAAAAAGGCAGAAGATATCTAGATTTTGGATTTGGATGTTTAATTTCATCCACCTGGTGATGGGGGTGAATAATTGCGAATCCCCAGAGGTAGCCATATTTCAGAAATTACCCACAGAGGGTTCAAAAAAATCTGCAAAACTGATCCTATATTTGCTTCTAGCAGCAAGGATCACTATTGCAAAATACTGGAGACAACTGCTGTTGGCACTTGATTATGTTAAGAACAAACTGAACTGGATCATGGTTAACGACAAACTTATCTGTATCCTTCATAATAATACAGCAAAAATTGATAAAACGTTGGACCCATGGATTTAGTACCTATCTGTTCCTTAGCGAGTCCTAGGTTGACCCTCTTCTTTCCTCCTTTTTATTTCTCTTCTTTCTTACTTTAAATTTTTGGTCTCATTTTTTCTTTTCAGATGTACATGTCCTTCACTACCCAGCCACTTCTATGGCCACATTCTCTGATGTTTAGTAATTGATTTGATCCCTTTCCCATATCCCCTCCCCATGTTGTTCTCATGACACCCATATCAGTGGATGACGTTACATTTCCTAACTCTCCTCGGACTCCATATGGATTGATGTTATGCATATCAGATGGGTGACAATGGTAATGACCTATCTTTTCACATAGGGAGCTGTACCAGAGGGACCTCTTGTCATCATACCTACCTGCTATGATAATATTCTGCTTAGTTTTTCCACACACTACCACTGTACCTTATATTCCATTTGTGTAACAACTTGTTACACTTTTTACTATTTTCTATAATATTGTACTACTGCTGCTTTCAATAAAATATTGAACTATAAAAGGGCAAAAGAAATTATGGGAAACACTTAATAAATACGCACTTCCTTGTTAGGGCTATTAAATCATAGGGTGTGGAATCCCAACCCATCATCCTCTGTGCTGCCTGCAATTAAATAAAAGCCAGATCACCTTGCTAACCAGAAGTCACTAGATTAACTAGCAGGGGTCAACTTTATTAGTTTATTCAATGCCACGTGGATTGCAAATATCTGCCCAGCAAAACTAATGTGGATTTTTGTCTCATCGATGACCCAATGAAAGAAGTTGATAAGACCCAATATAAAAAAGACAGCAAAGCCAGAAGAGAAGCATGTTTGGGATTGGGAATGGGTAGGGAAACCTTTTAAATGTATCTTGACTAGAAGTACTTTTTCAGCACTGGACAGCTCCCAGAAAAATCAGCTCTCACAGTGCTAAATACAAATCATGTTATGAAAAAAAAAAATCTTTTTTTTCCATTTGAAAGCATTTGTGGAAAACAGTCATTTCACACAAAAAAATACTGTATATTTTCATTGTGAAAAAATATTACTAAACACATTTTCATAACAATAAAATTGTGCAACAGTAACAACTGAAAATGATAAAATAGCATTATCTGCATGTTTACATCATCAAGTGTAGACGTCTTGTTTTAAATAACTATTTTGTACATAGTGATATGATTTCAACACATGAAATGAGCCAAGCAAACAGCAATAGTGACTTGCAAAGTGCAAAAAATCATAGTAACCAGATATTTCAATTAGAAAATTGGTTGATTATTGCTGTGGGTCACAGCACTCCTATCTTGAATTTGCCTGATTAAGATTGTTTCCTCTTATTAAACTCTTACTAAATACTTATTTCCTATAATTAAACTGTTACTAAATAGCTAGTAAAGTAGCTATGTGCCATCATAACATGTATCAGTAATATAGGAACAAATAAGCCTCACCTTGAATGTATGCCTAAACTCTAAAACATGGTCCAATCCTGTGTGTCGGGTGCAAAGCACATAATTTCAAAATAAATGTTCAAATCTGCAAAACGATGTTCTCATAGATGGTGTGTTGCTGCTAACAGGTGGCTTAGGTTCTGCGGGACTTTCAGTCTCTTCTCATGAGCTGAGCAGTGATACCTAAATCATGTTGATGCTTTGTGTGTATACAGTCTACCCTGCCATTGATAGACATTTTTCACTCTGCTCTGCTTACAATAGAAGCTTATCTGTCCTTTTATAACATGTTGTAAATGTAACAACAGCATCCAATTAACAGTGCTGAAAATTAGAGAGAACCAGATTCTTTTAAAGGGAAATTATCGCGGCTATAGGTCAATTTTACTTTACGTTCATATGTTTCCTGTTTTCCACATGCTTTTTCCCCCATCATCAATAGAAATACTGAAGCTCCTTATAAGTTTATTTAGGCACTGTCAAAATCGGACCCCATATAGCCTATAGTTCTTTATATATAAACAGTATAGAGATATATATATATATATATATATATATATATATATATATACACACACACACACTATATTGCCAAAAGTATTGGGTCACCCCTCCAAATCATTGAATTCAGGTGTTCCAATCACCTCCATGGCCAGAGGAGTATAAAATCAAGCACCTAGGCATGCAGACTGCTTCTACAAACATTTGTAAAAGAATGAGTCGCTCTCAGGAGCTGAGTGAATTCAAGTGTGTTACTGTGATAAGTTGCCACCTGTGCAATAAGTCCATCCATGTCCTTGCTACTAAATATTTCACAGTCAACTGTTAGTGGTAATATAACAAAGTGGAAGCAACTGGGAACAACAGCAACTCAGCCACAAAAAATGACAGAGCGGGGTCAGTGCATGCTGAAGTGCGCAGTGTGCAGAAGTCACCTACTGTCTTCATAGTCAATAGCTAAAGAACTCCAAACTTTGTGTGGCCTTCAGATTAGCACAACAGTGTGTAGAGAGCTGCATGGAATGGGTTTTCATGGCCAAGTAGCTGCATCCAAGCCTTACATCACCAAGTGAAATGCAAAGCGTTGAATGCCGTGGTGTAAAGCACACCGCCACTAGATTCTAGAGCAGTGGAGACGTATTCTATGGACTGACGAATCATGCTTCTCTATTTGGCAATCAGATGGACATGTCTGGGTTTGGCGGTGGTTGCCAGGAAAATGGTACTTGCCTGACTGCATTGTGTCAAGTGTAAAGTTTGTGGAGGGGGGATTATGGTGTGGGGTTGTTTTTCAGGGGTTGGGCTTGGCCCCTTAGTTCCAGTGAAGGGAACTCATAAGGTGTCAGCATGCCAAGACATTTTGCACAATTTCATGCTCCCAACTTTGTGGGAACAGTTTGGGGATGGTCCCTTCCTGTTCCAACATGACTGTACACCAGTGCACAAAGCAAGGTCCATAAAGACATGGATGAGCAAGTTTCGGGTGGAGGAACTTGACTGGCCTGCACAGAGTCCTGACTTCAACCCGATAGAACACCTTTGGGATGAATTAGAGCAGAGACTTCAAGTCGGGGCTTCTCGTCCATCATCAGTGCCTGACCTCACAAATGTGCTTCTGGAAGAATGGTCAAACATTCCCATAGACACACTTCTAAACCTTGTGGACAGTCTTCCCAGAAGAGTTGAAGTTGTTATAGCTGCAAAGGGTGGGCCAACTCAATATTGAAAATACAAAGCTTCCTGTGAATGGTTGAACAGCTCTCAGCCTAACTTAATTTTATTTCAGGAGTGGGATGAGAAGTCCCCATACCACTTGCCAGAATACAGCACTGTATATTGTATGTAGATGATTCTATATACAGTTTATAAGCAGCACTGACAGGCACTGCATCTGTTAATGAAGGAAATAATTAGTTTTGAACCAGCTTGGGGCAAACAAACTATTAAAGTCATAGTATTCATAGAGTTTGCCTTTAAATTACAGAGCTGGGTAAATAACAGATTTTTGTTTCTTAGTAAAGTAAGATTAGCCTTGTAAACAGGTGAAAAGTAGCTCCACCTAGATGTCTGGAAATGTGAATATGAAATATTAATATGGAATTGTTTTTATGAAGAATTGTATGTGTGCCATAGATAGCCCATAGAACTAACAGATCGATTTTGGAAGAGTTCAAACCGGCTATGTCACTAGAAGCCCAAATGATAAAGTTGCGACTGTCATATTTGGGTCACACTGTAAGAAGAAAGATCACTGGAGAAGGAAATAATATTTGGGAAGATCAGAGGGACCAGATAAAGAGGAAGACCGATTACTAGGTGGTTGGGCACATTGACTACAGCGGTGGGATGACACTAGAGGATCTCACCAGACTAGCACAAAGCCGAACTTCTTTTTAGAGCTCTTATTCATCAAGTCACTAGGACTCGGATTGGAGTTGCTGGCATCTAATAATAATAGTAATAATTATTAAAATGAAAAAATGTTTTAAAAATATATATTTAATTCTGTAAAAGAAAAAAAGAAAACATACAAAAAATTATACATTCCCTTTATGAACCAATGTTTTACACTGAAGTCTGTGCAGATACTTTTGAAAAATAGGTGCCAACGGCAATGGGAGACTGTTGGAACAGTTGAAAGGTTTTTCTGTACAGCTGCAAATTTCCTTACAATTAAGTTTAGGAGACATTTTAATCAAGTGAAAGTGGCCTCTTCATAACAAGGTCTACGGTGCTATTTTTTCTTTCCAATGTTGTGATTGTCTCTCCATAGTAACAGACAACTGAAACATTTAACATTAAAGCCCCACTTCAGTATATATTTCACATCCCACCGACCCCTCTCTTTCTGATGGATTAAAAAAAAAAATTCTCTGCCTAAATGCTCTTCTTTACTTACCTTAACATATGCCACTGCAACCCCAAGTCTTCTCCTATTCTGGTAATTTCCTGCTTGGACTGTTCTTCAGGTACCCACGCCAGAGTTTGCAAGACATGGGCACATCCTATGGGATGTCCAGAGGCTGGTTTCTGTCAGGTTCCAGAAGAGGATGACGTCATCACAGGGCGATTGATAGGGGTCCATCAATATTGGGCTTTCATTATAATAACCCCGCATTGAAAATAGAGATAACAGAACTGGCAAGTAGAAGGGAGTGAGAGGATAAGTGGGGGGATAATTGGGAGGTGGGAGAGAGGGATGGATAGATGGAAAAATTAGTTTTAGCTGGAATTGGGATTTAAAACACCAGGTTGGAGGAGGGGTTCTAATAACTGCAATATAGGGATTTTTGTCATGCCTTATCTTTCACGTTTTAAGCATTGTAAACATAACCAAAGTTTCATAGCCCCTGCGAGTCAATAATATGAACTGTCACTTATTCCATCTCAGTGCAGTCCTGGGGACTTAAGAACATTTATCTAGTTCAGAACTGTCATCCTCATCCTGCCATCATTAGCTTATGAGCTACCGGTCTGGAACAAGAATGCACACAGTGAGGTTTAAAAAAGCAGAATTCCCAACCACATACTTGTTCCAGGTAAGCGGCTCTCTACATAGAAATGAGAAAAGCCTGGATCAGAATGATAGTCAGTGTGCCTATATACTGTATTTACAAAGAAATCAGCAAAGGTAGCATATACTTGATAAAACTTGTTCTCATTTTCTCAGTGTCACCCTTAATCACTATTGGATTGTCTATGCCCTTTGCACCTTAATTACTATTCTGCAGTTGCTATGAATGTGCTGCTACACTAGTAATCATCAAGGATAAAGTTGGTATAAGCACTACCACATTGCCTTCTTTATGCCAGCCTGGGGGTAGAAGGAACATACCAGTCAGTGGCATCTATACACAGAGATTTCTGATACAAATCCGCCTGCGGAGAGAAAGGATATGATTGTCCAAACTATCAGCATGCTGACTTTTGCTTTGGCCAACTTTCATGAGCCATAGCTAGAAGTAGTCATTGTTTTCTCCTGGCAGGGACAGCTCCCCACTGGTAGAACACAATAGCTCCATGGGAGGGATTCTATTATCAACAGTAACTGTGTTGGTGGGGGAATCAAGGGATTTTCTTTCCTGCAACCAAAGAAAATTGCATCATCTATGGCCTGCTTAATTAAATTCTGCCAAAATCGCTCCACTCACCCCTACCTGTTTCCAGGCAATGGATGGGAAAAGTAAATACTCTTGGTAAGCTCTCATTATCCTCTAATAGGATAAGCGTGACTCTTTTGATCTACAGGTACACTTGAGGTTGCCTACTAAAGCTCAGTCCAGCTATTAGACACAGAAGCTATTGTATACGAAGAAAGCCAAAACCAGTCCTGGCCTAATATTCACTGAGTGTTGGTCTCCCCAGCATTTATTCTACAACTTTAGGCTGCAACTAAGCATTCATCACTAAGCAGCTAAGGCAAAGACCTGCATACACATATATGGCAAAGCCGACTAAACAAATTTAGATGCTGAATGCTCTCTGATGATAACATTGTAAAGGGCTGCTTTTGTCTGCTTCCATGAGCATGGTTTTTTATAACTACTAAATCAACTTGAGCCCTATTGAATAGCATTTCTTTACAAGCAAAGAAGATATATTTAGCAGAAATAAATTTTTACAAGCAGATAATAAGCCGTATGGCTGGTCTCATAAATGCAGACAGAGTTACAAAAGTGTTGTCGTGGTTCATTTTAACCAGCTTGCATTCATTTATTTACACTCATTGTAAATCTATCCACACAGGCCGCTCTGTTCTTAATAAGAGCTGCATTGCTGAAATCCATCTTTTGTTGAAAAAAAAACCCAGTAAGAATCTGTTTCAGTCTTAATAGAATTTGTATACTACAGTAACAATAAATTAGATTCTGGAATGGACTTTAAAGTCAGATGATGAAATCCATTTGTTCAATGTGCGATAGTTTATTAGAGTTACATCCAGTCTAAAAGAAGCTGGTCTGGGCTAGAATATGGGAACCACAATCTTCAACTTGTTTTTGAAGGCACAGACTCCAGGGCTGTCGTAACTTTATTTGTCACTAACCTAGAAAAAACATGTGCATCTACTGTACTGCTCTAACAGTAAAGAACATCTTACGCAGTTTAAGGTTGAATCACCTCTCGTCCAACTTCATTGTGTGGTCATGTGTCTTCTTTAGGGACCCTAGGTTAAAAAGTTTTTCTCTCTATTCCAGTCACCCTTCAAAGATGTGTATCATATCTCCTCTTAAACATCTCTTCCCCATCGACATTAAGCTGTTCCTCAAAATTGAGGTTCTCCAATCCCCTAAATAGCTTTTTTTGCCCTTCATTGGACTCTCTCTAGTTCCAACACATCCTTCCTGAGAACTGGATGGCATGCTCAAGATGTGGATGAACCAGAGTTTTGTAAAGTGGTAGAATTATAGTGTTATCTCTTGAGTAAATACTCTTTTGTAATGCATGCTAACAGATTGCTGACCTTGCTTGCTGCAGCTAGGTATTGCATGCTGTTGCTTCATCAGTGATGTGCTAGGACCTCCAGATCCTTTTCCATCCTCGATTGCTACAGAGGTTCTCTCTGTAATGTGTAATTTGCTTCCATATTCTTAGCTCCAAAGTGTATTACTTTACATTTGCAATATTAAATCTAATCTGCTATTTAACTGCTCACCCTCTATTTTAACTTTTTGTAAAGTTGCTATATGTTGTTGTGAAGTTTTTTCCCTGCTTAGCATTGCATCATCACTATTTCTCCAACCTCTATATTATTTATTGACAAGCAGTGGTGTAACTAGACCCTTCAGGGCCCTGGTGCAAAAAACCATGAAGGGCCCACTGACCCCTTGCCAGGGCACTTCCCTTCCGAGACCAGTGGATGGAATGCCAAAGCCCGGTTGCAAGTGCAACCTTTGTGATCCTGGTATCACCACTGGTGTCAGTAGTTTATTTAGTTTTTTTTTAAATATTTTTTTTATATTTTTTTTTAGGATCCCCATTGGGTGGGGGTGAGATATTAGGGATCTAAAGAGGAAGGAAAGGAAAACAAAAGGAAGGAAAGGAAAAGAAAAGAGAAAAAAAAAGGAAGGAAAGGAAAAGAAAAGAGAGAACAAAAGGAAGGAAAGGAAAGGAAAGAAAAGAGAAAGAAAAGGAAGGAGAAGGAAAAGAAAAGAGAAAGAAAAGGAAGGTAAAGAAAAGAGAAAAAAAAAAAGAAAGGAAAGGAAAAGAAAAGAGAAAAAAAAGGAAGGAAAGGAAAAGAAAAGAGAAAAAAAAGGAAGGAAAGGAAAAGAAAAGAGAAAAAAAGGAAGGAAAGAAAAAGAAAAGAGAAAAAAAAGAAAGGAAAAGAAAAGAAAAGAGAAGAAAAAGGAAGGAAAGGAAAAGAAAAGAGAAAAAAAAGGAAGGAAAGGAAAAGAGAAAAAAGGGAAAGGAAAGGGAAAGGAGACCCTCTTACAATACAGTACTCACTAGGAGGCAGGAGAGAAAAGGGAGGGAAAGACTTCACTCACAGTGAATCAGCAGGCTGTTCCTTTCCTCTTCTGCCTGGGCATCAAACTTCTTGCCCAAGTAGTGTGGGCGGGGCATTCACAGGAGCAGAGGGAGGAGCGGGAGGAGGAGGTGGAACAGAGGCAGCTCTCTCTCCTCTCCTATCAGTGCAAGGGGGGACTGTCAGACTGGACTGCACAATAAACACACTAACAATAAGGATAGCCAATGAGCAGAAAATATCAGGCAGATCACATGTTAAGGATCCATAATATAGATAACGTACCTATATAAGTAATAAAACCTAATTTTCTTTGACCTATTTTTTATTCTGAAAATAAAAGCGGGCACATAAAACTATGCAATATTTGACACTAAAACAAAATATTTCCCAGCGTCCAATCAAATCAACTCCATCAATGTGTATCCTTCAATGTCTTTACAGTTCTTCAGGATTCTTTACATTCTTTAAATTCTTAATAAAGTGACATCCTCCTCTTCTTCTTTTAACCCTCAAAGAAATATCACATAGAGAGCGCACATAGAGCATTACCTATGACATACTATATAGATCAAACTAAAATACACTCACAAAAAGTGCTCAAAGCATGCAAAAATTCCACCACGTGTCCTTCCACATATCCATATGGCGTAATATGTCAAAAACCTTCTAATTTATTAGATGAAATGCGCTTACATGGTTGTGATGTACATCAGAGTTATTTCAAACAATGTGGACCGGACCTCATCAAAAATGGCGGCCACGCAACTTACGGCTGGCATCTGATGTCATTTCCTGATGCGTTTCATCATTATGACTTTGTCAAAGGACTTTGTAAGCGCTTTTCATCTAATAAATTAGAAGTTTTTTGACATATTACGCGATGGTGTCTATTCTGTTTTGATCTATACATATGGACATTGTGACGGAACAACAAGAGCGATATTGGCTACGGAGCAGTCTATTTGTGAAAAGCTGTGTTTGCTTTACTATTTTGGTAAGGTGCATGGTTTGGAAAGTGGTGGATTTTCTTATTGTCTCATGCATTGGTGGTCATTGGTTTGTTATCGCGGGAGCACAGAGTGGCACGATAATAATTGTTGATATTACTACACTATATGGGATTTAAATTCTGGAAGGAACGATTATTCAGAAGGAGTGATTTGGAAGCAAGAACGCTCTAGTTGGGAATACATTTGAGTAAGTTATTCATATTTAGAGTGTAAGAGTAGGAATTATGGATATCACATGTGGAAGGACATGTGGTGGAATTTGTGCATGCTTTTAGCACTTTTTGTGAGTGTATTTTAGTTTAATTTATATGGTATGGCATAGATAACGCACTATGTGTGCTCTCTATGTGATATTTTTTTGAGGGTTAAAAGACGAAGAGGAGGATGTCACTTTATTAAGAGTTTAAAGAATCCTGAAGAATTGTAAAGACACTAAAAGATACAGGTTAATGGAGTTGATTTGATTGGACGCTGGGAAATATTTTGTTTTGGACTTTTGGGGAGGAAGAGGTCTTGGTGGCCAAGGGTTGGGTGATTTGCATGGTGTGGTTTAGGTTGGATTATATTGTATAATATTTGACACTGTTTTTGATAAAATGATGCATCAATATCTGTTTCGATGAATGTAGTAGCAATTCTCAAAGAATTCTGAATATTTTGGTTGTAATTTTACCCTTCATGTGCTTTATCCTTAAAAATAGTTGCTCACAAATATAGGTACATAAAACTGATGGCATGAATATGGCGTGATTGTGAAGAGCGGGATATTATTCTTTGGGAAGATAAAACTTAGAAAAGTCCGGTGAAGACACTGTCAATTTTTTCTTCAGCTGAATGTGTTTGCTAAGTGTAAACACATTTAAAAAAAAAAATTACCATTTTTAAGTAAGTTTACGATTTGGTACTGGGCCACATTCATAGACGTCTTTGGCCACATTCAACCTGTGGGCCATGGGTTGGACAAACTTGGCCTAAGATTTCGACCTGTTAGAGCAATACAGAGATGGATAAAGGTCACCCTACTGGACTACTATACTGTAGCAAAGAAATCCGTTTTGATTGGAAATAGTTTTGAATCCATAGTTTTCCTTACCCTATCAACATAAACTGTTTTCTAGTGATTTTTCTTTGGGGAAATTTGCATTACCTGCAAATAATAATAAAGTATCACCTGTTATCTTTCCAAATGCAGCTGAACGATTTTCCATTTAGATATTCAGTGTGCTGCTGAATGGTAGACATATTTACTGTCTAAGCCAGCACATGATGATAAATAGCATACACCCCAGCCTTCCCCCTTGTCCTCAGAGATAATAAAATGATTGATTTAACATATGATACAGTGGTCAGTTATCATCTGTGTTCCAGATATTCTATTGTGCAAAAAGCATTTGTATCTGAATCGATCTAGTTCTGAACTATAGCTTTCAGCAGCCACTATTGTAGCAAGGGTTTGTCATAAATATATGGAATTAAACAGTTTCATTCCTATTCTTCTTCCATAAATAAGTGTTGAATAGTTTTCTGTATAATTTGCCAGAAATTATTGGAAAAAGACAAGTAGAATGCAATGTAATACTTCTACATTCTACATTTAGATGTCTCTGCTAAGCCAATAAATCTCTGAGTGTCCTCATAGCCTGGGTCAGCTACATGAGCAAAGTAGAACTTTAGATTTTGTTAAAGCAGGTTTCTAAATTGGCTTTATCCAGTCCTGCTTGTACCACACAGATAACTGAAGTACACTTTATAACTCTCCAACATTTACTTCGTAAACATCAAATGCTTACGTAAGTGAGCGCAATGTCATTCAACATTTTTATGATCCCCAGCCCATGAATGTGGTTGCCTTGCTAATCTGTAGCCATATAAATCCCAACTTGTTCTTATAAAGTGGAAGTAACCTTTTTTTAAAACATTGCTTGTCTCTTCTGCAAAAAGCATTTGACCTGCCTGCCAACAATATTTTTTTCTAAATGTACAATGAGCCGCGCATGCCAAGTGCCAGGATTTATTAATACCCATGTGGATGCACAGGAGTTTTAGCATTTCCAGCCAGTCAATCTACACCTTTTAAAAGTTCATTGTGAATTGCCCAGCTTTGTGTGAACTTTATATTAAGGAAAATAGGGATTTAAGGCCTAAGTCACTACATTTAACATACCATATCTTGCAAAAGATATAAAAGCTGAACTCCACACAGATATGACACAAATTAATTCTTATCTGTAATTCATAGCACAGAATTTAATATATATTTTTTAAGTGCAAGTAGTGTAAGGACAACAATCTAACATGGTATTAGCCTCTAGCAGTTCACTGTACAGCAGAGCTCAGACTGGGAAAGTAGTTCTCATATGCTAACAAGGGGCATGCCGATAGCAGGAGAGAGCATAGAGGCAAAGTAATTAGCTCATCAGTCAGATATACAATGAAGTGCATCTTCTTTCAAAGGAGCTAATTAGTGATGAAGGTGTAGTGTATGTGGACCTTGTTCTGATCCTACGCTGTCACCTCTCTGATTGGGGCAAAAAGAGCATTCAGAAGATTGTAAACTGGTGGGTGGGTATTGAGGAGGGCCTAGTACAGGGGTGTCAAACTGGTGGTCCTCCAGCTGTTTCAGAACTCCCTCGAGGCCAGGGGCGGACTGACCATTTGGAAATTCGGGCACTGCCCGAGGGCCCGGGGTCAGTAGGGGGCCCCATGAGATGCCCCTGGTACCTTTTTCATAGGCTTTTTTGAGTTTGGGAAGGACACAGGGGCCCCATGATCCCCTATTGCCCGGGGGCCCCATGAGTTGTCAGTCCGCCCCTGCTCGAGGCATTACAAGGCTGACAGTTACAAGCATGAATTCCACATGCAGAGGCATGATGGGACTTGTAGTTTTTCAACAGCTTGAGGGCTGCCAGTTTTGACACTCCTGACCTAGTACAAAAGTTAATAGCACTTAGAGTTCATTTTGACATGTTTACTGGTTAAGAACATCAAATACAGCCAACATGTTTTTGGGGAAAGTCCTACCTCTTCCTAAGGGCTAATGTGCAAAACAAACAATAATAATAATCATAATAATCATTCTCTTTTTATTGTTCTTTTGCACGTTTCCTTGAGGAAGGGGGAGGCCTTTACCCTGAAATGCTTTGTCTATATTTGATGCTCTTAACCAACAAATGTTTAAAAAAGACCTCTAAGTGATATGAACTTTTGTACTAAGTGCTCATCAACACCCACACAAAATATAATCTTGGGAAGATTTTGGTTAAAATAAATTGTCTGGAAATAGGGTCTCTTTGAGAGACTTGTAAAAGGCCAAGTCACCAAACCTCAGCCTAGCAGAGACAGATCAAAATTCAGCTGAACCAGCTGAATTTAAATCCATCTTTGGGCACACTGGTTGTACTTAATTCTATCTATCGATCGACTTCACTACAGCCAGCCTGCTGGTTTTTTTTTGTACTATTCCTGTCAGGGTCCTGTCCACGGCAGAAGTTCTGGAAGATCTGGCATTTTTGCCAGTACTCTACATGGCCGCAGAAGTACACATCAGTCTCAGTCTGGTGCTAGACGGCCTTTATAAGGAGGCTTATCACTTCCTCTGGTTGCTGGATGATCTCTAGCTCCCCGTGCCCTGTTCCTGTTTCCAGTTATTCTGACTTGTCATTTCCTGTTACCGACTTGGCTTGCTCCTGGACCTGTCTACTCTGATTTACCCCTGATCTGACCTTGGCTTGGCTTATGGATACTCTCTCTCTCTCTCGCTCCTCTGTGAATGACCTCGGCTATCCCATCTGACTACGACCGCTCTGATTCCCACCTAGTACCTGACCTTGGCTTAAACCGACTATCCAGTAAACATCCAAATCCCGGAAGGGCTTGCATACCACGCACAGGCGCCTCCGGTCTGCAGACCTATCTCCGTGCACCAGCTGTGCTTCTGAGTGGACTACCAACTAGCACTCCTACAGGCGACCTGTGCAAATTTGGGCCAGACTCCCGCTGTCCCACTCTCAGGGGAGTCCGGAACTTAGCCGCAAGGGAAGACCTCTCTCCATTGGCCTCCATCACCAGGTACGTGATAATCCCTGTCGGTGGCTATAGTGGCGAAGAATCCTCCCGCTGTCAGAATACAATAGCGCAGCAACAGAGATTCCTCCAATAACACTAACTGTGTTGATGGGGGAATCGGGTTATTTTCTTTCCTTAAACCCATGGTTGAAGGAAAGAAAATTGCATAATCTTTGGCCAGCCTTAGTTGCTCTACAAAGAAAAGAAAAGCCTAAACTGTGTCTAAAAAAGATAAGCGTGTTATGCATATTATTACCTTTCACATTCTCCGTCGGTAATTTAATTACTATGCAGTGAACTGCTCATCAAGAAAATTA
Organism: Staurois parvus; assembly: GCF_062004578.1. Classification (NCBI taxonomy): domain Eukaryota; kingdom Metazoa; phylum Chordata; class Amphibia; order Anura; family Ranidae; genus Staurois; species Staurois parvus. The sequence goes on from NW_028318326.1 coordinate 12,591,277, forward strand.
CAAAAAATAGCAGCCAAATTTTCATCGCAGGCAGAAATGCAATATGGCATTCCAAGAAGAGCCGCTTTAATCTATCATAACGGAAATGTAGGAAGTTCTGTATTGACAAATGCATAACTAATGCAAATAAATGAGTCAATTATCTGTAATGGCTAAAGGCTCACCACCATGCGCCCTGATGTTTTAATTTAAATAAATGGAACGTTGATTATTAATGCGGACTTAGCCTGTCATTTCACAGGAATAAACAGCAGTCTGAACCCTAACAAGGAACGCAAGGAATTAAAATCCAACATAGACACAAAGTTTACCACTATTCACAAAAACCAAACCGCAGTTTTCTTTCAATTGCTGTTTATACTTAATATATTTCTCTTGCTCTATGCTTCATTACTTCAAGATCTATTACAGAGAAAACACATTTAAAACTTGCCTGCATAGATGATTCCATTACGAAAAAAAAATACAGATTGCATAATGCGAGGTCAAGAAATGCACAGTGAACAATTTTGTAAGAAGGGATAAACATGCATGGTTTTGATGTCGTCACATAAGGAGGCTCAGCGTAGACTAAAGCTGGCCATAGATCAATCAAAATTCATCTGGTTCAGCAGGGACTGGCCGAAGTTTGAACCAATCATTAAATCAATTTCAGTCAAATGGAAATGTTGGAAAACATGCCGATTGGCAAATGTAGCCGTTGATCAGAGTATTGACAGTGGAGAGTTCCACTGTCAAAATATAATTTCCCAGTAGGAGGAATTCCTCCATCTACCTTGTTTGCATGAATGGAGGAATCATCAAAAATTAATTATCTATGGACAACTTAAGCCTGCATTCACATCTGAGCACAGTGTACTACTTGTGATTTTGAAAAATGTTTTCAAGCATTTTGCAGGCATATTACAGGTGTTTTTGCACGTGTATCAAGCTCAGGGGTTTGTTTCCTGTACTGGGCAAGGGGAGGAGAACAGTTCTATAGGAAAAGAGGAGTTATTCAGGCATAAAAGAGTGAATGTGTGAAAACATATGCATTTCACTCGTTAATAGGTATTTCTATTGAAGTCTATGGGGCAGGGCTGGGACAAGGGGGTGGTGATTTAGGGGGAATTTGTGTTAGGAGGGGGGAAGAAAATATGAGCTAGTAGGGATGTTATAAGGGGTTTGTGCTAGAAAAGGTGTGAAATGGTGGGGAGGGGGAAGGGATTTCTAGGAGGGGATTTGTACTAGTAGGCATAATTGGGGGGTATTTGTATTGGAAGGGGGGATATCAGTAGGGGCAGGATTTGTAATGGGAGGAGGGGGACTTTATGCTTAGGTGGTAAGCATGCAGATTAGTGCTTGATTTTTTTTTGGGTGAGGGATTTTTGCTGGCACATAATGATCATACATGTTGGGGGGAGGGGGCGCAATTTGGCATGTTTGCCCCGAGCTTTAGATGGCCTTGCCCGCACTGCTATGGGGCCAAAAACGTAAGGCGTTGAGCGTAGAACGTAGAGTGTATGGTGACTGAGCATACAAATGTAAACAGGGACACTTAGAAAGAATGGAATTCTGCAGGATGAGTGTAGGATATTTGAAGTGTGAATGGGGAACAAAATAAAAATAATAATAAAGATAGCAGATAGGAAGGTTTTGCTGGTGATCTGCTTCCCAACTCTGCATGGTAGAAGGGAACTTTGCAAATCTGTTCCTAAAACAGGAACTTCCTAAAACTGTTTGGTTGGGGGGAATAAGGCAGCTCATATTTGATTAAATTTTCTTTTCTAATAGGGGAATGCCTCCAGCAGTGCTATTGTGTTCTGCTGGCGGGGGGGAGCGGGAAGCCTGGCCAGCAGAATACAATGATTAATACTATCTGCTATAGCTGCTGGCAGTAATTGCATGTAAAAAAAACTAACAGGCTGGTTTTACCCAAGTCAATAGATGGATCGACTTGGGTACAATCAGCCTCCTCTACATGGATTGAAATTTGGCCAGTCCCTGCTGAACTTGCCAAATTTCGATATATGTATGGCCGACGTAAAGCAAGGTTGCCCAAAACCCTTGTAGAGTTGAAATTTCCATTCAAGAGCCTTTTAAGATAGCCAAGATTATGCTCTGAGATTAACTTCCTGGTATCTCTAACAGAAGTGCTTTCTCTCTCTATATATATATTTCTTCAATATATTTTATCTATGTTCTTAGTGGGCCCCCTGATCCCCTATTGCCCGGGGGCCCCATGAGTTGTCAGTCTGCCCCTGGGTATCATAGACTGTAAGCTGCTTGAGGGCAAACTGATGTGAATGCACAGTGTGCAAAGCCATGAGAAAATTGTTGGTGCTGTATAAATACCTGTAAAAAATGCAGATGTAATAGACATTTACTATAGAGAGAAGATCCTGGAATCCTCCGTTGCTACTCTTATATTAACCTGCGCCACACTCTCTCACTGCTCTGTTGCTTCGTTGGAACCCTTGCTTGGGTGTCATCATCAAGCCTGTCCAATCTCTGACACCATCCAACACTATTTGATTTCTGACTCAGAGGAACCAACTGGGAGGGGGGGGGGGGGCTGCCAGTGGTTAGTGAAGTTCTAACATCAGAGTCTCCCAGACAGCAATATGATCTAATAGTAATCAAACACCAAAAATAAGTGTTGTGCCATATTAGAATACATCTCTTCTTGAGTGTATTTAATTAAAGTGTACCCGCATATTAAGATATATGCATATTCTCAGATGACCAGAGTTGGGTCTGCTTTTGTTCACACATTTTTAGGTTCAGGAATAGGGAAATATGGGTTACCAGGTTAATGTTGATCATAGTGTGCAGATGTATTATGAAGGAGGGCTGTGTTCCCTAGCCAAGTAATAAAACACACACAAACAAAAAATAAAGCACACAACTTTTTAAAACAAAAGGTATCCAATGTCTTACAGTCTGTTCTTCTGAAAGCAGCCACAACCTGAGTAGAAAAGCTTGTTACTGCTAGCAGCTGCTGAGTGGTATCCTTGCTCTCTGTGTGGAAGCAGTGGTCTCATTGCGGAGACACAACACACCCCAGACCTTTAGCTCTGTAATAGGCAACCCCCCGCTGTCAAAAAGTTGTGCTTTTCATTGTACACACTGCCTGTAACAGGGTCGCTGAAAGGCAGTGTTAACAATGGAAGAACTTTTCTCAGTGGAGGAGAAGGGAGGAGGGGACAGGTCCTTAGCAAAAAAATGTTAACCCCCACAGTGCCAAAAGTTCAGAAGGAGGAAGAGACTAGGTCTTTCCTTCACCCCTAATTCTGGAAGTTCAGAAACAGGAAGAAGACTGACCATCTCTGCAGTAAAGATTTTTCCAGAATCCAGCTACATGCATGGGACATAGTCCATTACAGGTCAGTAATCTCACTAAAGCTATACATAAAAAACAGTAAACGTCAGCTTTAAACTATGGCAGGCCACACATGATTAATTTTATTTTGTCCAACCAGACGGTTAAACAAAAGACAATGAATTGATTCTCCCATCCACACACTAGATGTGGATGGGGGAATCCCTCTTGTGGAGCTATTATATTTTGACAGCAGCAAAACTTCCCTGCAGGAGCAAACTGGATTATGCTTTGCTGGTTTTTTTTGCCTTCTTCTGGATCAACCGTGGGTATAGGATTATAACTTCTTTTTTTTTTTTTTATAATGGTTGAACTGGACGGACTTTTGTCTGTTTTCAGACAGACTAACTATACAACTATGTAACTTCCCTAATGTAAGAATAGATTCATCGGAACCACTGGCTGTAGCCAGCAGCACTGATCGAGTGAAAATTTTCCAACAGGCTGGTTGTACAGAATTCAATCATGAGATCGACTTGTGTGCAACCAGCCTGCCCAAAGATGAATCAAAATTTGGTTGGTCCCCGCTGAACCAGCTGAATTTCGATCCATTTATGGCCAAGATTAGCAATCCACATGAAAAATTAGAGCTTCATTTAATCGTGAAATTTGCTAAAGTGAAATAAGTCATCGATGACCCCACTTGCCTCCCATATTGCCATATACCTGCATATTTCAAAACGTAAGTGGAATGTGGCTCTTTTGTACATTTTACCAATAAATTACTCTATTTACTAGGATGGGAATATAAATATTGGTATGCCTGGAGTTCAGCTTTAGTAGCTTTTACTAACCGTTCTTGTGAATGTGTTAGCTTTATCTTGCCAGCATCCCTAATTCAAGAAAAATAATGGAGCCTTTCTGTTATCTTTTCCTATAACGGTGATCCATTCATCATTCCCAGTAAACAAGGGAAAAATACAAATTCAGTATGTGCTGCAAGAGGGGACAGGATACTCGTGTAGCTGGATGGTGATCCTCTGAATCAAGTGTGCCTACATGAAGTATACCCGGCTGGCCTTCTGTATCAGCACTGTCTGAAATCATACCGTGGCAAAAGGTGGTACATAGATTAAAACATTTGCTCTATCTATGACTTCCAGGCAGGAGGTAAAATCTGTTTTCCGATGATAAAACAGTTATTTCTTTAGTTATTATGGCCCCTCCAGAGATAACAAAGAGCTAGGTTTGTCTAGAAGCCAAAAGCATAAAGAAGGTATGTAGACAAATCTAAAATAAATGCTTTGCTTAGCTGCGTTTTCGTTTAGTGCGTTATTTCAAAATCATATAAATGACGATGAATAAATAGTCTCAGAATATTTCAATATAAAAATTGCTGTGTTCACTCAGACAAGTTAAAGTACTTTTTATACTGCTGATAAATATTGCAGTTATATTCCACTGTTCGTAATCTTTTCTTACCAAAGGGAATGTGCAGCCAGTTTACATGTAGACAACCAGTTGCCCAAACTTGTAATTAGGAGTGGAAGGCTTAAAGTGGTTGTAAAGCCTGTTTTTTTTTTTATCTTAATGCATTCTATGCATTAAGGTTAAAAAAACCCTCTGTGACTGGGAACACCTCCAGCCCCCCCTTATACTTACCTGAGCCCCATCGCGATCCAGCATTGTGCATGAGAGCTGCAGCTCTCTCTTCTCTGTCCCTCCTCACAAGGCAGACCGATAGCAGTGGGTGCCATTGGCTCCTACCACTGTCAATCAAACCATGTGATGAAAGAGCAGGGGGGCGGGGCCGATTCCGCTGTCTGTATTTCTGGACACAAGCAGCGGGGCTCGGTAGCATGCCTGCACAAGTGCCCCCATATAAAGCAGCCTCCAATGGGGGCACTCACTGAAGAGGAGGAGCGCCAGTGGGGGGGCTTAGAAGAGGAGGATTAGGGCTGCTCTGTGTAAAATCATTGCACAGAGCAGGTAAGTATAATATGTTTCTTATTTTATAAAAAAAAACCCCACAAAACTTTACAATCACTTTAAAACATAACCAAAAACAATAATGTAGTATACTGCAGTTTAACAGGCCTTTGATTAAGTGCTTGCCTTAGTTTCTTTTTTTTCATCTGGTAATCCTGCAGCTAACATGCCTCCTGTCCTTTCACATCTACACTAATTTCTCCATTGTATCTATGGGGGAAGCCACAGCTGCCACAGCTTGATTGTAAACATAAAAACATTAGAAGGTCCACACTGTTTCCCCATACCTCTTCACTCAAATATAAAATAATGAAATATATAGGAAACGTGTTAAACACAAGGCCCGCGGGCCGAATCCAGCCCACCAGGCCATTTTATATGGCTCTTGCGCCTCTCCTGCAGCTGCTGCACCCCCTCATCTCCATAAAATTATGGACAGTTCTGGACAGCAGCCAGTAAATAAGATCGCAGCCTTTAACCATCTGTTGTATTATGTCTGTAGCCTCTAACCATTTTCTATATCCTGCCTGAGCCTTTGCCCATCTTTTGTATCATGTCCACAGCCTCTAACCATCTCCTGTAATCTGTCCAGAGCCTCTAACCATCTCCTGTATCCTGTCCGCAGCTTCTAACCATCTCCTGTATCCTGTCCACAGCCTCTAACCATCTCCTGTAATCTGTCCAGAGCCTCTAACCATCTCCTGTATCCTGTCCGCAGCTTCTAACCATCTCCTGTATCCTGTCCGCAGCTTCTAACCATCTCCTGTATCATGTGCACAATCTTTGACCTTTTCTTGTCTTGTATCATGTCTGCAGTCTCTGAGTGGGAGCCTGGAGAAGAGTCAAGAGCAGGAGCGCCACCAAGACGGGGTTCATGGGAGGAGTTAGATGTGTGTGGACTGTGAAGAGGAGAATATAGGATGAAACCAGAGCCGCTAAGCTGGAGCCTGGAGAGAACTGTCTCACTGAGCCCTGCACGGTGCACCTGAGAGGAGGTCAGTGACAGTGTCGTAAGGCCAGTCTGAGGGGGGAAGTGAATACAGTAATGTAAGGGGGGCACTGAAATAAAGGTTCCCCCTGATATCAATTACCCCCCTTACCTTAGTGTATTCACTCTGCGGAAGGTGGTCTGTGGTCACCCCACATCAGGGTTACTGGTTTTCCCCTATTACATCAGAGTCTGCATGATTCCCCCTTACAGTGCAAGGGAGAACTCTGCGGACCCTGATGTAAAGGAGAACTCTGATGTAAAGGGCAATGCTGCAGACCCTGATATAAATGGGAACTCTGATGTAAAGTGAAACACAGTGGACTCTGATATAAGGTGGTCTCTGGTCACCAGAGCCCCCCCTTACATCAGATTTTCCCTTTACACTATAGTCTGCAGCATTACCACTTACATCATGATCTGCAGAGTTCCCCTTGCACTATAAAGGGAAATCCTGAAGACTCTGATGTAAGGGGGAACTCTGTGCTACTTGGTTATATTATATACAGTAACCTGACCTTCATGTAAATGGGAAATATGTTTTTTTAGTTTTGATATAACTTAAACACATTGCTAATAGCACTAACCACATGTTTGTAGCTTAAATATTAATATTTGCACTGTTTTGCACTTAAAGCGGCCATTTATGTACTTTTTTGAAGTGTCAAAAAATGCGGCTCTGTCAGTAAATTTCATTATTTTTGTTAGTAAAAAAATCGGTGCTGTTCCTAAATTTTGGGCGTCCTGTCAGTAAATGTCACTTCGGGGGTTGGCAACACTGTCTCTGCCCCCACTTTGTCTCAGTATTCAGCAGATAGGAGAACAAAACTCCTCTAACAGATCTTGTGCCTTTCTGGGCAGCTGCAGCACCCCTCATCTCCGCCTCCCCTGGTCTCAGCAGCTGACGTCAGCCCTCCTCTGGTCCTCCTCCAGACCCTTCCCTTTCTGCTTCCCAGCTCCGCCCCTAGCTTCTTCCCATCAGCAGCACAAGGTAAGAGGTGTGCACTGTGATGTAAGGGAGGGTGGGGGGCTCTTGTCATCTGATATAAGGGGGTGGGGTGCTCTGGACATCTAAACTTACAAATACAACCGGAGAGCAAACATAATGCTGATGCGGCCCTTGATGAAAGTGAGTTTGGCATCCCTATTATAGGATATCAAGACATCCAAAATAATAAAAATATTGTAGCTTGTATGCAAAATAACTTGGTAATAAAATGTATGTTACCCTAACATTTCATATTCCTGATGTGTGTCTGTTGTACCATGTACTTGTGTTAAAAAGTGTCCTTTTTTTGTATTTCTTCCTTTGTGTGCAATACCTGGTGTTCCTGCCAGTCCCCCTGCTTTCCTATTTCAAACTGACCCCCACCTCCCCAAGCCCTTTATGCAGCTGAGAAGAGAGGTTATGTGATCACTTATTAAAAGAGCAGATGAATTCCAGAAAGTAAATGCTACATGAATCATCTGCCCTTACTCAAGATGGCAACTGCCAAAAATGCTAGGGGGTGTTTTTGTAAGTGATTTCTCAGCAAAATAAAGCATAAGGACATGGATGGATGGGAGAGTTTGCTTTGAATATTAAAAATGCATGAAATAGAACTTTTGATTTGTGGAGCTCAGATCAGAGCCGGATCTAGGGTGGTGCTGGGGTGGGGTGGGCTGTGCTCCCCCAGATTTTAGCTGTTCTCCCCCCCCAGGTCTCTGAGAGTGTATCCACTAATCCATGAGCCAGTCTGATGCAGACAGTTGATGAAAGGAGGCACTCTGATGGTAACAATCCATGTAAGGGGGAACTCTGATGGGGACACCTGATGTATGGGGTACTCTGGGGGGCATCTGAAGTAAGGGGGACTTTGATGGGAACCTAATGTAAATGGGTGCTTTGATGGGGACCTGGAAGTAGAGGGGGCTTTGATGGGGGCTCTGATGGGGACCTGGATGTAAGCTGGGCTCAAATGGCAACTCAGATGTGAAGGGGGACTCCTAAGAAGGGGGTTTCTGGTGAGGACTGTGATGTAAGAGGGGACCTCGATGAGGACTCTGATGTAAGGGGGTATTCTGATGGGGACGTCTGAAGTAAGAGGGACTCTGATGGGAACCTAATGTAAAGGGGGACTCTGATGGGGACCTGGAAGTAGAGGGGGCTTTGATGGGGGCTCTGATGGGGACCTGGATGTACGGTGGGCTCAAATGACAACCCAGATATGAAGGGGGAAACCTAAGATGGGGGTTTCTGATGGGGACTGTGATGTAAGGGGGGACCTCGATGGGGACACTGATGTAAGGGGGCACTTGAACGGGGACACCTAATATAAGTGCACATTCTGATGGGAACCTGATATAAAAAGGGACTCTTCTGAGGACTCCTGGTGTAAAGGGGGATATAGCTCCATCTGATATAAGGGGGTACAGGTTCTTTTTAATCACCCTAATCTAAAACAGCCTAATACATGCTAGTATGTAAGACTGTCAGTGACTCACATAGTGTTGGCATTATGCCCCCTGACTTTTTTTAACTACACCCCCAGATCAGATAGACTAGATCCAGCCCTGGCTCAGATACAGTGTAGTTCAAGGACATTCTCCATAGAAATCAAATAGCAGAACAAAATTAGAACATATAATTTATGTATCTCACTGTTATTATTAGAATGCACACTGCTCCATCAGCAGCAAGATCATAACCTTTTTCGCTAATGCACCAAGAGTCACTAGTAATAGAATGCTATCTCCTCCGCAAGCAATCCATTTTTGACACGGTGTACAAACAGTTCTGGGTAATGTGCCCAGAAGTCAGCAACTATGCGTCCCTCAGTTCTTCTGCCATTTTCCATAGATATTTCCCAATATTCATGCATAATCATGCCATCAAATCGCTGCTCTGCGAACCAAGGTCCAGGCCTTCTACAAGCCCCCAAATAGTCTCAATGCAATAGTCCTTACTTATAGACCTTGAAAGCTGTCATCAGATCAGGGAATTGTCAGGGAATACAACCAGACTTAGCCTGGGTTCACAGATGTGCAGGGCCAGTTTGCAGTGTGATTTGTAAAAGGGTCCGGAGCGATTTTGTTCAGCGGTTCAGGTGCGATTCCAAAGCAATTTATTAACCCCTTCACGCCGTTGCCACCCGACCCTTTAAGGGTCCCAGAAGCCAGGTGGTGGGGCGGGGTTTAGAGTCATGTGACCACCAAGACGCGCCGTCACGGCGGTCACATGATCAGGAAAGGTCCCAATCGAAAGAGTAGATCGGGACCTTTCCATGAGTACCGGACATGTGTGCTGGGAGCACGCAGGGTGCGCGCTCCCGGCACATATGTCCTTTTTTAACAGAACACAAATGTGCGGCCGCTTGGCGTCTAGGCCCAGACGCTGGGAGGCCGCACATTTGTGTGCGGCCGGCGTGAAGAGGTTAAAGTGTATGACATTGGAAATCGAAACCTGAACTGAGCTGAAAATCATACAGAGCTCTTTTCTAAATCGCACTGCAGCTGGTCCGCACATATTTGAACCAGCTCCCTTGAAAAGGATTTTGGTTCATGTAAATCGGATGCAGTTCAAAGCGCACCCAGTGCGCATATATGTGAGCCGGGTCTTACACCCTCAAAACCAGTTGGTTGTTACATTACTTACTGTGCAATAAAGTGGCTGAATCCTCTACACCATTGTCCTGGATGAAGAAGGGTTGGGGGAGGGTTCCTAGGAAGAAACAGAAATATATATGCATAGCATTAAAAATATAGATAATACTGAAACAAAAATAAAAACAAAACACTTAAAAGGAATGTATCGGGGGTTTTTTAGACTTTGGCGAAGATTTACTAAAACTGGAGCACCCAGAATCTGGTGCAGCTGTGTATGGCAGCCAATCAGCCTCTAACTTCAGCTTGTTCAATCGCTCTAGGTTCACACCGAAGCGTTTTCCGCAGCGTTTTTCAAAAACGCACTGCAGTCCATTTAACATGTTTTCACCTGGCGTGTTTTTTGGAAAGAGTCAGGGACTTTTTTCAATGGAAAAAGTTGCATTTTTGGTTCTATAGAGTTCAATGGAAATGCATCAGCAAAGCATGTAGTGCATTTCCTATGGGACAGGTTCACATCTCCGTGTTTTCACCCGGCGTGTTTTTTGGAAAGAGTCGGGGACTTTTTTTCAACCGAAAAAAGTAGCATTTTTGGTTCTATAGACTTCAATGGAAATGCTGCTGCAAAGCATGTAGTGCACTTTTGCCGCGTTTTTGCCACATTTGATGCATTTTGAGTTTTAATCTGCCTAGCAACAAGAACAAAATAATGTAAAAATGCAAAACGCTTCATAAACGCACCAAAAACGCATGTGCAAAAATGCACTGAAGAAACAGATCAAACAAAAACTGCATAGTTGTGAACCTAGCTTTAAGCTTTGCATAGAGACCAATCAGTTTTCAGGTTTTACTGTCAGAGCTGCACCAGATTTTACACTTTCCAGTTTTAGTAAATTCCCTCCATTGCATTCATGCTCCATGCTAAAAATAAAAAATGAGTGTCATTTTTTCATCTGGTACTAAAATACTGCATATAAATAGTTTGTATTTATCACTGTGACAACGTAAAGCTCCAAGTTCTAGAACTTCCCTGCAAATGTTTTGCTAATAAATAGATCTGAAAGACTTAGGGGGAGCACAGGGGGAAGACTGCTGAAATGCATGCCAGCAGAACCAGACTTAGAATATTCAGCAGACCTTGGAAATTGAATGTCATGGATATCCCCCCTCATTTGTTTAATAAAAATATTATACAGATAACTGAAAAATGATAGAACATAAGTCAAACACTTCTCCAGGACTTCCTCCATCCTCTGGAACTCCCTACCCCAATCCATCAGTCTATCACCTACCCTCCTCACCTTCAGGCGCACCCTGAAAACCCATCTCTTCAGGGAAGCCTACCCCACCCTCACCTAGCAACCGATCTCCTCCACTCCTCCTACCACTCCATCCCCCACAGCCACTTCCTCCTGTACCACTATCCCCTCCCTCCTAGATTGTAAGCTCGAAAGAGCAGGGCCCTCGAACCCCCCGTGTATTGTATTGTTACTGTTTTGTCTCATGTTCTGTTCCCCTCGCTATTGTACAGCGCTGAGCAAACCCTTTGGCGCTATATAAATACTGTATAATAATAATAATAAACTTGTAGACTTTAAAAAAGTGAGAATATAAATTGCCTATAAATCATTAAAACTTCCTTTAAGTTCTGCATTAAAGTGGTAATAAACCCAAAACCAAAAATTTTATATATTGCACCTTGCCAGTCATTACATGTGGTAGCTGCATTGGTTTTCTTTTTTTTTTAGGCTTTTTTCCCTCTGTTTTCACCTGGTGATCTGGCCAGTAACACACCTCCTGTATTTGAAAGCCCCCACTCTGGTTGAAGGACCACAGGTAGCACAGCAGACAGCAGCACTATCAGTCTTGGGGAAGGGAGTGTTAAATGTACTAGCAGATTTAAATACACTAACAAACTAAAGCTGAATTTAGGCTAACACTTTATAAGCAGTTAGAGCAGCAGTTTTTTTCCTTTTGGGAGTTTGGTTTTATAAATAAAGGCTGATCATTGTAAGCACCCCTGTCAGTGGTAAATAGTTTGTTTCACCCATTAATTGCTTTGTTTTCAGGAGAGCTTGTTCTGTAAAAAAAAGTTTTACTGGCCAGATCACCAGCTGAAAATAATGGAAAGGAAGCCTAAAAGAAAACTAATGTAGTCATCACATCAGAATAGGAACTTGTAAGCTGCAATATAATAAATGTTTGCAAAAAGTAATAAACACTGCCCCAGGTTGGTCCCCTCTTCCACTACCATTCACACACTATATTCCAGGTGCTAACCCTGTCCGCACCAGACTCCTATAGGCAAAGAAACATCTGATGGCGCATGTCCAGTAAAATCACATTTATTCAAAAATTCTTCTTATAACATACTTCCACAAAACATGCCAGGGATACAGAACTCCAGATAACGCGTTTCACGCTAAATTAGTGCTTAGTCATAGCTCAAAAAAGCATTATCAAACACAGGTATATATGCATAAAAAACGAATAAACAAAATAGATCACTAATTGAAAAAACCTGAGGTGATAAATAGAATGTAGCTGCTGCTACCGTGTTCATTAACCCCTTCCGGTCCGGACACTTTTACCCCTTCCTGTCCAGGGCAATTTTCAGCTTTCAGCGCTATCACACTTTGAATGACAATTGCGCGGTCATGCAACACTGTACCCATATGAATTTTTTACCATTTTTTTGAGACAGATAAAGCTTTATTTTGGTGGTATTTATTCACCGTGGGATTTTTATTTTTTTTGCTATGTAAATTAAAAAGTCCAAAAATTTTGAAAAAAAATGTTTTTCTTATAAAATTTTGCAAATAAATAATCTTTCATCATAAGTCTTGGCCGAAATGCATTCCGTTATCTTTTTAGTAAAAAAAAAAAAAAGCCAAATTAGTTTATAACCAAAAATTATAGTTTTTAAAAAAATTTTTACATTTTTATTTTATTTTTTTATTTATGTTTTTTTTTTTTTTTTTTTACATACTGTCACCCTAGTAGTACAGTGTCACCTTGGTGACACTGTACTACTTGTGGGGGGTGATGAAGATTTTTTTTTTTTACAGTGATTGCTTTTACACCCATATAGGATGTAAAAGCAATCATTTCTCTTTCTCTCTGTCTGCATTCTTGCAGCCATTGAGAGATACTGAGTGAGCTGTGATTGGTCACAGCTTGTCACATGGTACAAGGCTGTTGTGAATAGCCTTGTACCTTGTGATTTCTGTGATCATTCACAGATTTCGCACGTAGTAAGCAATGATTTCACAAGTGACATCTTGCTTACTACTTTGCATGTGATGACTGATTGGCCTATCAGTGATCACATGATCGGGACCTCGTACAGAGGTCCCGTCCGATCGGTGTTTCACTGTGTCCGGAGGACACAGCGGTCCCCGGATCGCGGTGCTGCGCGGTCCCAGGAAGCACGCACAGCTAGAAATGGCGGATGCCATTTATGAACAACAACCCACCCCTGTAGTACCACCGTCCTGCCGTTTTTAAACAGCAGGCGGACGGCAAGTGGTTACAAATCCTTTACCCAAAACATTTAAAATCATAAAAAACACAGTTCCAAATATTTAGAAGAAAAAGTCCATATATAGGATGCAGGACTAAGAGATGCATATTGTCAAAATATCAATAATTAAAATAGAAATAAACCGCAGGATCAAAGAAGTTTAAAGTGTTCCTAAACCCAGGACCCTGCATTCACTATATCTGGTCTCAACAGTACATACAACATGGAAATGCAATTATTTTAGTAAATATAACCTGCTAAATACCTTTTCTCATCAGCAGTTAGAGCAGTTTTGTGGCTTCTATCAGTGTTCAGCCAAGCACTAGCTAAAGCTTGTAGGAGGAGTTTTTTTTCTGCTCTAAGAGGATGCAGAACCCCTGACCTCTGTCTGACCAGTGTGTATTGGCCCTGTGCTGATCACATGCACTATCCCAAGAAAAAAAAACAAAAAAAACCTCTCTAGCAATACACACCAAGCTGAGCATGTGCAAAATGCCTATGGTTCAGTCTGTCTTATCAGGAGATAAGAGGTGGTCGCTTGAAAAAGGGGAGGAACAGAGAAGAAAGGATCAAACAGCCTTTTTACACAATGCAGATGATTAACCCCTTAGGTTCCACAGTGAGTATAACAAGCATGCTTTATTGCATATACAGACTGATTTTACTGTTGTGGGTTTAGTAACACTTTAACCTCCTCCTACTCATAGTAATGTGACACATGCCACTCATGATTTAACCCCAAGAGTTTCGTAGTGCCCAAACAGAAAATCCAGAAAACGTATTTTTTGCATAGTAATGTGAACCTGTCTCCCCCTCTTACAGGGTCTATAATCTTTTCCATACCTTGTATTTGTAATGTTGAAACATCACCATTATGACATACATTTTAAATGATTTGCTATATTAGCGGAGATGATCATGTAATCGATCCCTCAACCTACGGGTCATGTGACCCACATATTGAATGGAGCAGACTGTGCATGTAACACTGTTCAACAAATTTTTATTTTTTGCCAGTTTTGGAAACAAAAGAATCCATTTCTTAATGAATTTCACATTCTGAGTTCAAATATAACAATGAAATTTGTCAATTGGCTCTAGTTTTTCTGTAAACTGAAAGTTTTCTACTATAGGCGTAATGACTACATAATGCACAATAATTATATAGATAGATGTCTTTCCACAAATATAAAGCAAGTGATATTGACTAATAACAAAGCCTAAATGGCATAATATATTGCATAGGATTACCAAGAAAAATTATAGCCATAAGCTAAGTTGAATCATTTTAATACTTAGGATTCTCACTAGTTTTGTCTTCAGTTTGTGTCGGTTTTGCTTCTCTTGGCTTTTCTCTTGTATTCGAGGAAAGGGCTATCTCTTACAACTGTCCAGCAATAGTCAGCAAGCATTGATGGGCTCCATTTACCTTGATATCTTCTTTCCATAGCTGCAATGTCTTGATGGAAGCGCTCTCCGTGTTCATCACTCACTGCTCCACAGTTTGGTGGGAAAAAATCCAGATGCGAATGTAGAAAATGAATTTTTAGAGACATGTTTTTAGAGAATTTTTAGAGACATTTTTAGAGACTCTCCAAATCATTGGCACAGCGAAAGGCATAGATGCCTTTTTTCCATTCAACCATTGCTCCAGTGCCGTCCCACAAGAATTGCAGCATATATGTGGTGCCCAGCTCTTGTCCTGGTCTCCTATCTTGCAGCCAAAATACAAGTTGTAGGCTTTCTTAATCATTCCTGTTATCCTCCTTTTTTGTGAGATAAAAGTTATTTCACCGCAGATATAGCAGAAATTATCTGCTTTATTCACACAAGTTCGAGGCATTACTGAGTAGCCTATATAAGCATAAAACAAAATGTAAAGACGCTGTCGAACTACAATCAGCTACAGATACTGCAGCTTTTATGCAGTGAAGTGATGCAATTAAAGGCTAATATTGCATCATCTCAGTATACATGCAATTTTCTATTGGTCACCAGTATCAATTGCGCAATATGCAGCTGAAGTTGCATCATAATTTTGAATGGCTTACGTCATTAGATGGGTGAATATATCATGGAAACTAGAGCCAATCAACATTTTTTAGGGTCATTTTTGTTTTCAGCACCCCAAAATTATGTAAGATTAGCTAATTTTATGCCCAAAACTTTTTACCTGTTGAACAGTGTAATAAGGAAATGATCTTGAAAGCCTTTCCCTTACTCACAGAGCACGCAATGTCACCACACCTAACATGGGGACAACACAGACAGTCACCACCGCACCTAAATGTGCCTCAGCAGTGTAATGTCACAAACACAGTTATCTATAAAGCAAAAGATGCCTTTCATATGCAACACACAGTCTAAATCACAGTCTATGCTAAAACACAAATCTTTTTTTATGTTTTCTAAAAAAAATTGTAAATAAAAACATTCACACTGGCACTGTGAAACCTGGGTTTATAGACATTTAGAGAACATTTCTAAGTGCATATACATTCATGATTATTCGATGGTGCTATTCACACTGTGTGTTTAGGTGAGGTCCGCTTAACTGCATTTAGAGAACATAGAATTATGTGTGCCCAGGATCTGATTAGACACTTTTTAACGTGGCTAATGCATGCCATAGACCAGGGGCGGACTGACAGCTCATGGGGCCCCCGGTCAATAGGGGATCATGGGGCCCCTGTGTCCTTGCCCAAACTTAAAAAGCCTATAAAAAAGATACCAGGGGCATCTCATGGGGCCCCCTACTGACCCCGGGCCCTCGGGCAGTGCCCGGGTTTTCAAATGGTCAGTCCGCCCCTGCCATAGACGAATTGTCAGCTGATAAACGAAAAATCGGTCGTTGCCGATGCTGACACCAATGTCTACGAAAAACGACCGTTTTTCGGGGATTTTCCAGCATGACTGATAAAAAGAATTGAGAAGATCCACGAAAAATGGCCAACGGCATTGCCCCACTAACGCCATGAATATCGGCCGTTTTTTCGTGCAGACGAAAATTCGGCCAATAAACGACCCGTCTGTGGCCTGCATTAACGCGTGCACAACCTGCTTTAAAGCTGGTTGTGGAAACACAGAAGAAAATTATCTTGGAAACATAAAAGTTGTTATACTTCACATGACTTCTTCATTTAGAAAAGTTAAACATAGGACTGCCAGTGTGAATGAGACCTAAGAGCCAGTTCACATCTGTGCAGTTCGACTTCTGGTGCATTGCCTTTTATTATTATTACAGGTACTTATATAGCACCAGCAATTTACATACATATATTGTACATTCACATCAGTCCCTGCCCTCAAGGAGTGTACAATCTAAGGTCCCTAAATTACATACACATACTAGGGCCAATTTAGACAGGAGCCAATTACCTACCAGCATGTCTTTGGAGTGTGGAAGGAAACTTGAGTACCCGGAGGAAACCCACACAGGCACAGGGAGAACAAGCAAACTCCAGGCAGGTGGTGCTGTGGTTGGGATTCGAACCAACAACCCTAGTACTGCCAGGTGAAAGTGATAACCATTTAGCCACTGTGCTGCCCCTATGGGGCATTTAACGTTTTTTTAGGCTTGTTGCCCTTGAATTCTACAGCATACATTTGATAAAAAAACATGAAAAATGCAGCAAGTGGGACTTTGTTTATTTAAACACCGGACCTAAAATGCACATAAAGCACACCCGTGTGAACCACTTGGGTTGATTTACTAAGGGCAAATAGACTGTACTTTCTGCAAGTGCAGTTGCACTTATTTTCCTTAGTAAAGGTAAATGTGGTAAAGCTTCACTCTGTAAAGAATATCCAATTAAGTGCAGGGAAAATTTGAAAAAACTTTTTTCGCTTGCACATGATTGGATGATGGAAAACAGCAAAGCTTTACCGCATTTACTAAGCTCTGGGGAAAATTAGCGCAAATGCACTTGAAAGGTGCACAGTCTTTTTGCCTTTTGTAAATCAACCCTAATGTGTATATCAAAAAGAAAATGATCCACTGCAAAGCAAAGTAAAACCTTCACTCTAGGGATCATAAGTTCTGATTGAAGGTCAACTGCAGCCAAAAGTTTTTTTTTTCTTTTGAATATCAGATGAAAGGGTGAAATAGATTGTAAATTTGTAATGCTTTCTGTGTCTCCATTTGGAAGACTTCTCATTCTTTCCTGTCAATGCCACAGATGTCAGATAAAAAGGAATAAAGGAAAGAATTTTTCAAGTAACTTTTTTTAAATAATGTATTACTGAGTTTCTGTTCTCGATTGGTCTTGAATGAGTTGAGGAGCAGCATTTTATTTGTTCCAGAAACAGGTACTTTTTCAGAAAGGAACTATTATTATTATTATTTTATTTTTATTTTTTTGTAATGCTAATATTATGAGTGTCCTCTTGATCCTGCAAAGTGTGAACTTACGTTCCTTTGTTTAAAAGGTAGAATAAAAAATAAAACACATAGTACGATACCCTCCCCATGGTGCACCATCATTTTGCCCAATGTTCAGACCAGTGCCACATGTACCAATAGGACTGCTCAGGGGCGGACTGACTATTTGGAAACTCGGGCACTGCCTGAGGGCCCGGGGTCAGTAGGGGGCCCCATGAGATGCCCCTGGTACCTTTTTAATAGGCTTTTTTGAGTTTGGGCAAGGACACAGGGGCCCCATGATCCCCTATTGCTCGGGGGCCCCATGAGCTGTCAGTCCGCCCCTGGGACTGATAATGAATATCCAAAACACTATATAATACTGATCACTACAATACATGAGGCTGCGGCTAATGTACTCTATCCCAAGAGACCTATGCATTACACAATGTCACAGAATCTCATTAGTTGCATAGATCTGGCCCAATGAGATACATACTGATAGATACAAAGTTATTGATTGAGGGATGTCAGCATATCCTTATCTGGTATACTCAAGCACACAAAACTGAAGGTGAAAAAAGTCAAGACACGGACAGAAAGGCTGCAAAGTGTTTTAAATGTCCATATAAAAAAGAAGTGAACATTTTATTTAAAGCCTAACTCCAGGATAATAGCAACTCCAGGATAATCACACCCCCTTCTAACTAACCAGTGGTATGAAAAAGAAAAAAAAATCTAAGTGCTCATTTTATATGGAAACTAAACCCATTGATGCCATGAGTGATAACTGTCACTGGTACTTGTGGTCTTAACCAAACTGTAAAGCCATCAACTATCTGGTGTCATAACATATCACATATGCAGAAAAATGGCAACTACTAAGATGGCAGCTTCCTTGGCTCTAAACGATAGGAGGGTTTTGTTGGACCTTCTTTACCTGAAGGCACAATCACTCGACAGTCCCTTCCTCTTCTTCTGCTTACATCCTAGAGTCTTTCTTTGGATGTCCACATCACTGCTTGCCTGGTGTCGACATGTCCTATCGGTAGAGGTGACACTGCCAGTGGCCCCATCCTCTCTCATAGGCTCCAGAGGCAGGAGAACCAGTACTCAAGAAGGTAACAAATGGAGAATAATGCCCAGTTCCTAGAAGAGGAAATTAGCTTGGCTCATAGAGAATACTGTTACTTTGATCCATTACACTGAAGGATGGCTTAGGAAGAGGTGTTTGGAATCAAGAGTAAAAAGTAAAATAACTGATGCACAATGCTTTGTTTAAATTTCATTTTCACCCGGAGTTGGGCTTGAAAGAAACAGTGATAGGCATATGAACAGGATTACCCAGATTGCAGGATTACCTAAAAATATTATACCTAAGGGCTGATTTTCAACTGAAGCAACAGACTAAAAAAGAGCTATTGTTCTTACCCAATCAAGTGGTAGATTTTTTTGCTAACCTCCACTAGAAAAGAAATCTAGTTGATTGCTTGAGACAACCCACTCCACTGTCTGCATTTCCTCACCAGCACTTCCAGATTTTAACTGTGGTTTTTCAGGGCAGTTTTTTTGTGTTGACACTTTTGATACCAGAGGACTAATAAGAGACTAATAAATGCATTCCCATCCAAAAATGGGTTAATATAGGCTGAATGGTTTTTGGCCTCATAATTTAATACAGTGATGTGCATTTTTGCTTAGTCAGACCATAGTTAAGCTGGGCACATATTATATGGCAAATTGTCATAATTAGGGTAATCACCCTTTTGTGCAATTGCCTTAATTGTTAATGAGCAATGGCAATCAATAGGAAAGTTACAGTATCTCTATAACACAAATGGAGAATGACTGAAATTCACGAGCAGGACAATATATATATATATATATATATATATATTGGGCGGCTTAGTGGTTAGCATGTCTGCCTTGCAGTAAATGGGTCATGGGTTTGATTCCTGACCATGGTGCCTCCTGCATGGAGTTTGCACGTTCTCCCTGTGCTTCCGTGGGTTTCCTCCGGGTGCTCCAGTTTCCTCCCACACTCCAAAGACATGCTGGTAGGTTAATTGGATCCTGTCTAAATTGGCCCTAATATGTGTATGTATGAATGTAAGTTAGGGGCCTTAAATTGTACACCCCTTGAGGGTTAGGGACTGATGTGAATGTTCAATATATATGTGTGCTGCGTAAATTGACAGCACTATATAAGTACCTGAAATAAATATATATAGTGTAGTTTAAAAAGGTTCTATTCAAGCATATATTCTTAATATGGTGCTCCAGTCCCCTTATGCTTTGGCCCTGCTCCCCCCTCTGGTGCTGCTATTTTTTTTTAGTCTGGCACAGGCACAGATGTGCCAAAGGGCTCTGCCTATCCTTTGTGTCCTAGCAGTGCCCTGCAACACATATTCATGTGTGCATGAGGGGTGAGGGGGGGGGGGGGGGTTTGGGCATACGCAGACACACTGCATGTTGGAACTCCCATACTCGTCGTGTCTTTGCACATGCATGGGAAACCTACACATGTGCACATGTACCATAGGGCTCTGCCAGGACCGAAGCCCTGTGGCACATATGTGCATGCGCAGGATTGGGGGGCAAATGTCATTCTCGCCTAGCCACAAAAAAACTATAAAGTTATAAAAAATATCCAAATGTGAGAGAGGGAAGGGAATAAAGCAGGGAAAAAAAAGCTTTACTTTTGAATGAAAAGTCCCTTCTATTGCTCTCAGCTTCCTCCAAATCTCCAAATTCCTTATTTTGGCTGTTGTGTTCTGTTAGAGAGTAGCTACATTCGTTCTCCATGCCACTGTATGTAGGAATGTAGCCACCCTCTCTTGCTCATACCCCAGATCCCAGTTAGACTAGGGATTTTGGGGTTTGTAGTGTTTAGAATAAATCCACAACCAACGTGCACTGCTCGTCCAAACAACCAAAAGTGAGAGGGAAAATGACAGGTTCGGAAGTTCACAATGGACATTACAATGAGGCAGACAAATACAGTAAGAACAGATTTCATGAAAAATAGATTACAGGGCCATGAAGTAGTGGGTGTGTAAGGATTCTTTTTGGAGAATAAGGATATCATTTAGTGTCACTTTAATAAAATACAATCTGGTGACATATGCAGTAGGTGATATGTAAACAAAACCATATTTAAGGTATAAATTGGCTGAGAGACATAACATTTGCAGTAAATGTGCAATTTCCTTGCTTGAATTGAACTTGGATTTGGCAGTCTTTAGCAGAATTGGCCATCTGCCCACTCTCCAAACAAACATCTGTGGAACAGATGAAAAAACTGAGGTTCACTAGGACCAGCAGTTGGTAAGTCAGGCAGCTATTTTCCAGCTCTTAACTATTCAACTCACAGTGCATACAAAGCAGATCACAAATCACTGGGAACAGCATTTGTAGAAAATTCAGAAGAAAGGGAAGGACTCACTTTGTCCCTTGCGACTATTTCCATTTCAACTGTTATTTAAGTGAGAGTGTAATAAGAATAATATGATTGATTACTGTGGGCTGTATGGATTCTTTAAGCTGGTCATACATGAGCAGAACTTTGTTAAAAGAAATTTGACTGGTCATTCAATTTTCTAATAGATAATGGGGTCTACTTGATAATCATTTCCAACAGCAATGATGATAAAAAAAAAATTGAAGGAACAGGATAGAAATTCTCTGGAATGAAAATTCTAACAATGAATGTGGTTATTGTTTGGAAAATTCTGTTCATTCCAAAATTGATTATAAAATATCCATACCTGGAATTCATCTGTGACACATAAGAGGTTACTTGCTAAAACTGGAGAGTAGAAAATCTGGTGCAGCTCTAAAGAGAAACCAATCAGCTTCCAGGTTTTATTGCCAAAGCTTCATTGAACAAGCTGAAGTTAGAAGGTGATTGGCTACCTTGCACAGTTGTACCAGATTCTGAGTGCACCAATTTTAGTAAATCTCCCCCATTGCTACAATGATCCAGTTTTGAACAATCTAACTATGTATTTACCATACCTTGCAGTCCCCCCCTGCCCGGAAACTGGAAATCATTGAAGTAGACATGGCTACTTCAGTGATCTCCACATACTTCTGGATCCTGTGTTGAGAGAATTCCAGGGAAGACACAAACCCATTGCTCAGCCCGAATAGCCTGGTTTGAGTGTAAATGATGGTGCACAGAAGCACCTGTCAGCCAGGTCTTCAATGGAAACACATAATACCAGCACCTGCTCCTGGAGTTACATGCAGTACTTTATCAGAACAGGATAAAACAATACATACAGAACTCCAAACTCACATTTCTGCCCAAGGCAGACCTTAATCATAGACTGTGACTAAGGGCATAGGTCAGAAACCCCTGAGTGAGGAGGTCTATATGTCTTGTTTTATCCTGTTCTAAAAAATAATTACATATAACTCCAGAAGCAGGTGCTGGTATTATGTGTTACCATTCGGAAAAGGTATTTCTGGAATAAATGCAAAGCCTTCTCTGATTTACAAGGTGGAAAGGTGGGAATGTGGCATCAAACCCTCCACTTCATCCAATCAAAGAAGGCTTTGCATTCATTCAATGCAAAACAACTCTGAATGATGCTTGAGCCACGTGGCCAACCTCCTGTGATTTTCATCTTCCAGGGGCAGTGGCTAGGTATGGTATATGCAAAGCTACATTGGACCAACATAACTACTGTATGTATGAAATATCCATACCTGAAATTCTTCTTAACCACTTTCTGTCCGGACACTTTCACCCCCTTCCTGTCCAGGCCAATTTTCAGCTTTCAGCATTATCACACTTCGAATGACAATTGCGTGGTCATGCAACACTGTACCTATATGAATTTGTTAGCATTTTTTTGAGACAGATAAAGCTTTATTTTAGTGGTATTTATTCACCCCTGGGATTTTTATTTTGTTTGCTATTTAAATGAAAATGTCCAAACATTTTGAAAAAAAGTGTTTTTCTTATAAAATTTTGCAAATAAATAATATTTCATCATAAATCTTCGCCAAAATTTATTCCATTATCTTTTTACTAAAAAAAAAAATAACACAAATTAGTTTCTAACCAAAAATGATAATTTTTTTAAATTTTTTTATATTATTATTTGTTTTTGTTTTTTTACATACTGTCACCCTAGCAGTACAGTGTCACCATGGTGACACTGTACTACTTGTGGGGTGTGATGAAGATTTTTTTTTTTTTTTTTTACACTGATTGCTTTTACACCCATAAAGGCTGTAAAAGCAATAATTTCTCCTCTCTGGCTGCATTCTTACAGCCATTGAGAACTACTGAGTGAGCTGTGATTGGTCACAGCTTGTCACATGGTACAAGGCTGTTGTGAATAGCCTTGTACCATGTGATCTCTGATCATTCACAGATTTCACATGTAGTAAGCAATGATGTCACAAGTGACATCTTGCTTACTACTCTGCATGTGATCACTGATTGGCCAATCAGTGATCACATGATCGGGACCTCACACAGAGGTCCCGTCCGACGATCAGTGTTCCACTGTGTCCAGAGGACACAGCGGGCACCAGATTGCGGTGCTGCGCGCTCAGAGGGAGCGTGCACAACTAGAAAATGCGGGTGCCGTTTATTGAACGGCAACCCGCCCCTAGAGTGACACCGTCCTGCCATTTAAAAACAGTAGGCGGACAGCAAGTGGTTAAACTACAAAGGAATTTTAAAAGTACTTTTGAATAGCATTCAAGTGTCCAATAGCATTATCAAATGTACTGATGAGATTTTTTGTACAAATGTTCATACGAAAATCTATCAGTGTATGGCCGGCTTTACAATTCATACTTTTATGGGCTTCATTTATCTCTATTGGCAGCTAGATGAGGTACATTCACAGTTTAGAACTGGTAATAAAACCATCCTTGGCATATAAAGCACATCAGTCTGCAACATTGGCATTTGTTGAGAGTTGATTAAAGGATTAAGGACATTGTAAAAGTCATCTATCATAAGGCACAGTCTATAAAATATTTGCTTGTACATAGCTCAATATGTACAGAGGTTAAATGGGATAGACTTAAAGTGATTCTAAAGTTTTTTTTTCTAAGAAAAAAACAACAAACATGACTATACTTACCTGCTGTGTGTATTGGTTTTGCACAGAGCAGCCCGGATCCTCCTCTTCTTGGGTCTCCCGCAGGCTCTCCTGGCCCCTCTCTCCTATCTGGTGCCCCACAGCAACCAGCTTGCTATTGGGGCACCCGGTGCTCCGGGTATTCATTCACACATGGAGCAGCAGCCCTGCCCCCTCTCTATTCTCATTGGTTCACTGGTTGTGATCGAGAGCAGTGGGAACCAATGGCTCCCGCTTCTGTCTCAGCAAATGAGAAGAGCGAGTCCCAGGATAGCTGAGACTCCAGTGCTCATCGCTGGATCGAGACGGGGCTTAGGTGAGTATTGGGGGGGCTGGGGAATGTTGCATACAGAAAGTTTTTTATCTTCATGCATAGAAAGCATGGAGGTTAAAAAAAAACCTTGAGCCTTTAGAACCACTTTAAATTTGGTGTATCTGAGTGTGGGAGATGTGACTATTGTCCATTTCTCATTGAGGATAATAGCCTCACCCTCTCTATGGGGACGTAGAGTTAAGGCAGATCTCCAACTTTCCACCACCCTCTGCCTACCTTGTGTAGGTTCTCCACAGTTTACATACTCACCCACCAGTGGATGCAGTGTTGTCCCGCCAAGACCCAAGTGGCGGCTGCTGAGAGTGTCGCTTAGCTTGCATGTGACATCATCAGGAAGACCGCCGGCTCTTCTAGGTTCAGTTGGCGGACTCCCCCCATGAATGAAACACTGAGGCCTACTTCGATATGTGACATACATAGCCCAAGAGGCACAGCGGACACAGTACACATCATTTGCCTATGTGTATTGGAGGCGGAACCAAAAAAGAAGGGTAAAAAAAATCAGATGTTCAGGAAATGGATCAGAGGAGGGTTTGACAGACAGGAGGGTATTTTATTTGAGGGTGAAGATCTACTTTAAATGTTTTGGTAGTGTCACATGTGAAATAATAGGAGTCCTCTACATTCTGACATGTGCGTGCGGGTCTTTCTACACGAGGAAGACCCGCCACATGGTCATGATCATATTTATGACACAGAGATACAATTTGATGTCTCCGGTAGCAAGACACTTTATTTGTAAACATGATGGCAAACTTGACGGCTTGTAAATTCAGGTCACTGAGAGAGTCCCTGATGATAGCCATAAAGGTGAATACAACAAAAAAAATTCTACAATGTGAATTCATCACCAGCAAGGCTCTCATCATCCATCCACTACACATCTGCTCCATAGGCTGGTCAGTAGCTCTGAGGAAAGGGATTCGTCCCCGATACGCGTCAGCCATTTGACCACACTGACAGTTGGAACACCTTACTTGCTGTTGTGGCCATCGTCATTATGCAAATGATTTTTAGATACATGCTTCGTCTGTGAGTATGTTTTTACTTTTCATACCTTTCAATAAACCTTGGATAATTCACTAGGTGTGTGCGCCACCTGTTTATTCTCTATCAGATGGACTTGGGGCTTATATGCAACACATCCTCTGGGGTTTAACCAGTTGCCCTCCAGAGGATTTACCCCCCTTCCTGACCAGGCCATTTTTTGTGATACGGCGCTGCGTTGCTTTAACTGACAATTGTGCGGTCATGCAACGCTGTACATAAATGAAATTTATGTTCTTTTTTTCTCACAAATAGAGCTTTATTTTGGTGGTATATGATCACCTCTGCGGTTATTTTTTGCGCTATAAACAAAAAAAGACCGACATTTTTAAAAAATAAACAATATTTTTGACTTTTTGCTAAAAAACATATCCAATAAAAAAAATCTAATTTCTTCATAAATTTAGGCCAAAATGTATTTAGCTACATGTCTTTGCTAAAAAAAAATCCCAATACGTGTAAATTAATTGGTTTAATGTGAAAGTTACTGCAGAGAGATACAAAACAGCCTGTCCATGCTGACAGGAGAGAGCCCTGTGTTGATTACACAAGTCTCTCCCCTGTCAGCTTTCCCCAACGATTGCTGAGTGCTGCCCTGGACCCGGTGATTGACACCTCTAGCCACCAATAGCCGGAAATGAAAATCAAGCATACATACGCAATTTTGCGCAGCCCTGCTGCCCTGTAGCGATACTTCTATTATTTATTAAATATTTTCAAAGTTTTTTAAGTTTATTGTAGTTGTGACTGGCCATTTGTCTCATTCACCCTTCTTTTTCCACCTTCCCAGTTGAGCCTACCCTCACAGCCGGAAATACTCCCTTTGTTCCTCTTGGGGCAGTGTTTTTGGCCCCATGTGGTACTTGACATTGTAAATCTTCTTTTTCTACCCCAGTGATTCTGGTGCTGGTGCTTTCCTGCTCCATTTTCTAGCCTTACATCTGATGTATTGAGGGTCCTTGTAGAGATCTATATGTGAATGTCTATCTGTTACCACAGATTACAGGTTAAATACCCCTGCTGACCCTATGGATACTTGGAGTGTCAAGGGCTCCTGGGAGATGCATAAGTATAAATGTTATGGCTATATCACACCAAAGTGTTAAAGTGGTTGTAAACCTCAGACATGAAATATGAAGCATATCCCTCTATAGTGTGCACTTGTCTCAATACAGAGCACTAAGTGTCATTTCTGTCTGCTGTGTCATTCCTATTCTATCTGCATGAACCACTTCTGATAAGTTTTCCTGACACCAAAAGAAAAAGGTGACAGGGGAGGGACCTCCAGTGGATTGACAGTCTCAACTTTGTTCCTGGGAGCTGTGTGAAGGAGGGTGTGTCTCTTCCCTTCAATCAGCTCTCAGAGCTCTCCTTACTGGGCTCTGAATTGTGTAATGTCCATTTTCCATCCCTTTTTTCTGAACTCTCAGACAAGCTTTATAAATTCTGCACTTTGAATGAATGTAGAGAAGAGAAGACTGCAGATAAATGTGTACAACTTACAGAGGAGGAATTTTTTCATCTCTGTGTTTCACCCAAAGGCAGTCACCTCACTGGGTTTATGTACAACCACTTTAATTTTTCAATATCTATGTACACAGGACATTTGTCTCCATGGGTTGTTTTTTAGCCTTTGTGATGTCTTGGTGGTCCCTGTGCAGGTCTATATGTGGATAACTATCTTTTACTTCAGATTACAGGTTAAATCTACCTTGAGACTTTTTGAATGCTTGGGGTGCCAGGAGCTCCTGGGAAATATATGTATATTACAGTATTTACATTCTGGTCATACCACCCCAACCTGCCGAATTCCATTATATACACAGTGATCATGATTGTGGCATCATGTTACAAGTGCATCTAATGAGCTCATTTGAACCTACTTATGATGATCGCTACATACTGTACTTGCATACCATGAACAACAGTTCTTAGCAATATATGACAGCATCAATGAACCTTTAAATTCTTGGTATTGTCCCATTTGGAAAACTTGGGACCAATTCAAGCTGCAACTACTTAATGTTTTTTGTTGATTTAGTTTATATATAATTGTGAATGAATCTTCTTGTAAGATTATTGCACTCTCTTCTTACAGGATACAAGGAACTTTGGCACTTTAATAATGCCTTACTATCTTTTTATATTTTAGGTGTTTAGTACATCCTCTGCTTCACCACCCAGTGTGGGAGACAATCCTTTTTCCAGACCAGATCCCTCTGGTGAAGTCCTGAAGTCAGTCCCAGATCAATTCCTGCCCCAAAACTTCAGAGAACAGCAGCACAAGGCTTACCTCAAAGGAGCAACAGCCCTCTCTAAGGCTGAGAAGTTCTTGCTGGGGAAGACAATCTCTCCAGGGCTTCAGACTGTTTGTCAGCTTCCCCAGCCACCATCTAGGTACACCTTGCCAGGAATTGGCTAGGCCCTGATCAATATCCAAGCTGGTTATTTGAATTCTCCCTCCCTAAGTTCTAGAAACTTCTTCTAGAGGTATTGGGAAGCAATCAAACACTCAGTCTGTGAAATGCTGAACAGACCAGACAAAGCAATCTCTGCTCCCTTGATTACAAAAGAAGCCAAAACTAATTTTACATAGCTGTCTAATTAGGAGGGAGCTACAACAACATGATGCAAACGTTTTCTTTGAAGGAAATAGCAGTTAACAAAATCAATTATTTGGTAAAACATGAAATTGGTAAAATATGAAGTCATTTATATCTTTGAAAATCTAGATGTAGCCAAAATCAAGCCTGCTGGTATGCTTTTACCCCACAGGGCCTGAGGCAAATAACCTTTTTGTCCTTTTAGTAATACATTTTGCCTGTCCACTGCCATAAACAGTCTCTATACCATGGGAACATTTTAATTGCAAATTAATTCAAATCATTCCACCAAAAAATGGCCACACTAAGTTCTAATTAAACCCACATGCCATATGACAAATAAAAATTATACACCTAAAACGGTGTTGGTTTCTGGCACACTTTCTTGCTATACTCTGCAAAATTCAACCTCCTTGACT
This sequence comes from Staurois parvus, assembly GCF_062004578.1. Lineage (NCBI taxonomy): Eukaryota > Metazoa > Chordata > Amphibia > Anura > Ranidae > Staurois > Staurois parvus. Next base: position 12,619,530 of record NW_028318326.1, read on the forward strand.
CCAAATTGCCCTTGAATTAACAGATGTTCAATTAACCAGTCAAATAAGCAGTCACATTCCATTTCTTCTTTACATCTTACAAAAATGCTAACTCAGTGTTCAGTAACTTCTCTGTATATCGTCCCACATGCTTCAAACTAAACTTTTTAGCTGCAAATGAAAACTATGATACAAGAAACAATTGGCAGTGATTACAACCAAGAGCAAACTTGAATTATCAGGAAAGACAAGTTTACAGATACAGGTCATGTCCAGAGCAAAAAGGAGACTGCGTGGTGGATGGAGGAGAGATGGAAAGGGCAATGTGGAGGGGTCACAGCTTTAGTCCTGAACAGATACAAGAATCTAGTAGGGATTTTAGACCATTAGAAATACCCCATAACTGAAATCACAAACTTATTCTGAGACTTTTGTAGTGCCCTCTAGCGTAGATAGTTTATTTAGTGTAGCTAGATGCATGCAAGAAGCGTGGGTGTGAGACAGAGGGTTTACTTTAGGTCTGGCTGGAGGGGTCTAAGGGCTTTAATATTAGCATTACAAAAAATAATAATTCCTTTCTGAAAAAGTAACTGTTTCTGGAACAAATAAAATGCTGCTCCTCAACTCATTCAGGACCAATCAGGAACTCAGTAGTACATTATTAAAAAAAAGTTATGTAGGCCCTCTAGTGTACAGTTGTTGAGAGTAATTAGAGGCTTACTAGAAGCCTGGGTTTAGACAGAGGGTTACGTCAGGTTAAGCTGGAGGGCTCAACAGGTCAGTCCTTTGGTACCTCCCCTAGCTCTAGAAGCTTGGAGAAGCTTCTAGAAATCAGTAGGCAGAGGTGAGGAGGGGCTGATCTGCATATTTATAGGAGTCTGACCAATTCCAGGCAGGAGGCCTGGCAGTGTGGCAGACAGGCCCATAAACATGACAGAGCCTGGCCAGCAGGGAAGTTGGGTGTAAGATGGAGGATTGAGTGCTGCTGTGCAGCCTGGGAGGGTGGCACCGGAGAAGGGGGGTTCTGCCTCCAGGCTGGAGGTTGGAGGAAGGAGGAAAGCTGAAGGAGGGAGTGCCCCTTCCCTGCAGTCCACCAGGGAAGGACAAACTGCATAGGCTGGAAAAATAAACAGCCCAGCAAGAGCCCTGAAAGCAGTTCTATACATAGCTGCAGGATAAGGACAGTGTGAATACCTCTACATCCCTAGGGCCTATAAGGGAGAAGTCTGCTGCAAGTTCTTGGCAAGTCTTCAAAGGACAGTTTATTGCCTACCCAATCCCTTGTCCTGGGATCAGATATTGTAGCCAGGTGGACTGGTATTTTGTTCACAAAGGGCACCCAGAGCTCCTAATGTTTTTCACTTTGCTAAAAATCCACTCAGGGGGACCGAATTCCTAAGAGGGGATTACTTTGCTAAAAACTGTTGTGGTTCCCGCTGGAATGCAGTCAAATATCTGTAGTTTTGCAGTATGCTAGAGAAGGAAACTGCTGTCATTTTTGGTAGTTTCCAATCAAATTGGGCATCCCATAAACCTCTTAATCCTATCCAAGTTAAATTCCCTGATACATCAAAAAATAACAAGCCCATGGATTGTTTCTTTGTGTCTGGATACAAGTTGGAATATATGTGTTGCCTGGCTGTGCAGGAACCAGTGGCTGTCAAGGGGGTATTGCTACACTTCATAGAAAACATTTGATGGGCTTACATCAATTGCATATGGATTATAAGGCAGCACATGTAAAGACATCACTTCTTACTAGTTTTGGATAAAGTATGGAAGAGTTGGACACTCTAATTTTTTATGGCTGTTCGTATCATCTGTAACAAGATTCACCCCTATTTGTCATGCTTACCACTGTCACCAAGTAAGTGGTGACAACTGTCTAGAAAGGGAATTCCATTATTATGGAGATTTCTTATTTCTTGTTGTGTCTCCAGAACAGCACGCTTAGCAAAAGTTTCCCAGTGGGAGACAGACAGCAAACATTTTCCTAGATAGGGGATTTATTTCCTTACTCCATCCAAAGCAAAAAAAAAAAACGTAATCACTTCGCGTCCATAAGACGTACCCGAGCGTCCTTGGATGGGAAGGGTGATATCTCGGTCATCGCTGCAGCGATACCCGAGATATCATTCTTTACAGCCAGTGATTCTGCACAAAATAAAAGTAATCTGAGATGCTAAGAAGCAGCTGGATTACTTTTACAGGCAGAGGAAGAGTCTGGTAAGGATGCAACCGGTGGGATCCTGCTCCTAAGCCATAGTGGGAGGACCAGATGTCAGAAACCGGACGCAATGAGAATTTCACTTCTGATTTCGGTCTGCTGTTTGCCAGCCATTTCCGACTTAGGAAAGCTTTGGATTGAACTGATTTGATCTGAAGCTTCCCAAAGGGCAAGGGCAATAGATAGGTCTAATAGATCCCAGTTGTCTCAGAAAAGAGGACCTGTCGCTTATTGTTATCACAAGGGATGTTTATATTAGCAATAAAAATGATCCAATAAATAAATAAAAAGACAGTGTAAAAAAATAAATAAATAAATAATTAAATAAATAAATAAAAAAATTAAACACCCCATCCCACTGTGCACTGGCGAACGCATGCGTCAGTTCTGCAGTGTAGCTTGGCACCTTTCCACAAATGTGCAAATTTTAAAGCATGACATGTTAGCAGGGGCGGACTGACCATTTGGAAACTCGGGCACTGCCCGAGGGCCCGGGGTCAGTAGGGGGCCCCATGAGATGCCCCTGTTACCTTTTTCATAGACTTTTTTGAGTTTGGGCAAGGACACAGGGGCCCCATGATCCGCTATTGCCCGGGGGCCCCATGAGTTGTCAGTCCGCCCCTGCATGTTAGGTATCTACATCTTTTATATTTTGCCACAGATTGGGTATTATATTGTGTTTTTGTGCATTAATATTCAGTAAAGTGTATTTTTTTTATTGTTTTTGAAAAACCTGCTGTGGAAATACTGTGTGACATAAAAAATTGCAAAACCCACCATTTTATTCTCTAGGGCATCTGCTTAAAAATATATAATATTTGAGGTTTGGCGTTTCTAAGTAGATTTCTAGCAAAAAATAATGTATTTGACATGTAGGAGAAAAATGGCAGAACTGGCCCTGACTTGAAGTGGTTAATACACTTTAAATAGACTTTGTCAATTTGCTCATTTAAGTCCTGACCTACTTATACTTACTGTCCCTGTGCTACTCTGATGATCAATAAGCTGCAAAATGTCTGATACTTCTAGGTATGGTCATGGGCAATGTAATTGACCACATTCCATGATGCTCCGGTCGAGTCTAGCAGCTAAGTCCAAACACTGTTAAAGCGGAGCTCCAGTCAAAATGTAAAAAATGAAAAGTCCGACACTTACCTGTGCCTTATGAATGGTCCTGTAGTCTTCTGGGACCTGCCACATGTCTCAGAAGACTGCGGGGAGGGAGGACAACGTCTGCTTCCAATCGCCTAGGCGATCACAGTGAAAGTGGGAGCGTGTACCTGTCAAAATCGGGTACCCGTCTCCCCACTCCCCAAAGGTGCTAATCTTTAACAGGGAGAGAGGGATGAGACCTTAAAGCGAAAATTCCCATTTTGGGTGATGTTCCACTTTAAGTAGGGAATAGAAAACTTTATAAACTTTCTGTTTCTAAAGCAATACCCGAAGGAACTCACACAGGGTTAGACCAATGAAGGAAGAGTGTGACAGGGCAGGACATGGAGCAATTGAGAATAGGTGACTAGGGGCTCAGCTTTAGGCTAGGTTTACAAATTCCTTACCACTTGTATTCAGAGATGGGCGGGGTACAATGCACTCATGTAGAGTTGTAATTAAAACATTTACATGATACAGTATATATATATATATTTTTTTTATTCACACACACATACACACACACACATATAAAGAGTATATGCCAAAAAGTTTAAAAAGAAACATATTGTGATTTACCAACCCCTGCAGTATTGTATGGCTGTACATAATCCCACTTATTAGTACACATCATTCCACTCTGGACTCTCCTACTCCTGTAGGCCCTCACATACTGTAAGTACCCCGTTTAAGCCAACAGAGCTGCCAATGTATACCCAATTTTGAAGTTTAAGTAAAATGGCAAATCAATATAAAGACAGATTTTGGGTGGTACTGACAGCAAATCCATGAATTTTAAAGAAATGTATAAAGGCACCAAAGGGTGTTCCAATGTATTTGACTGGAGTTGTCCTTTAAGCATGGACACAAATAAATCTAGAAGGCAGTGAACTAATGTAAAATATTGGTTGTGTTCTAGGTTTAGTTTTGTCTTTTAGTCAATTCCCACAAATAAGCAGAAATGGCTAAACATATTACACTTCTGTTGTACCAACAATAACGCTGGATTGTAAAGCGTAGCATCCAAGGTGCCATAATTTATCCAGTGTCAATGTCACAGCTGGCAGGAGGAAATGTGTCATCGCTCCACAATAAGACCAATGGCACGCTCCATTGACTGCCATTTGCTTTTACATTAAGCAATCTGCCTAATTACATCCATTCACAAGCTTAGAGTTTACAGCAGACAGAATGATATCACTTTCGACCTCTAGATGTATTATAGTAGGAAACAGGGAGATAAAATATAACATTGCTCTGTATCACATTTGTTTTATTTACTTAGCCAAGCATGGTAATGTCATCTTTTCTAGGTATTCCAGAGTGATCTGCTATGAACAGATTGTATAATCACGCCATACAAAGTCATCTTTAATAGACAAAAGATTAGCCTAGGCTCACAAACACCTGTCAATGTAAGTACATGGCACCACTCTAGGCAAAAACCTGTGCGAGGTTTACAAGCGGCTGGTGCAATGATAGATTTTGTCAGGAAGACATAAACTTTTGTAAACTATATGATAAACTATTCCAAAAACACATTTTTTCATCTTTGGGAAATATAATTAGGGAGCCATCTGTTAGGGGATGGATCTTCCAGCAAACAGTTACGTGCGTGCACTATTAACTGTGCGGTCGTGAAACGGTGGTAAATCCAGCACTCTACAATACATCTGTCTGAATGTGTCAAATTGAAGCATACACTCAACACAGCTCCAAGAGAAAAAACTGTAGATCTGTATGCAATGTTAAGGCAGACCTCTAACCAAAATGTTCATTTGTTTTGGTTTGAAGACCTCTGACAGGTCTTTATTGCTGCCTGTGATCCCCAAAGGGAGATTTCTACTTGATTTCTTTTACGGTGACCACACAGGAATGTACGATAATAATATGGACACAGACAGCAATAAAAAGCTTACAGAGATTACAACCCATTCTTACTCTATCCAGTACTAACAGAAAAAAAATTGTTTGCTATTAGGTTTTAAAATATACACTTGTATCCTTGGAGCACACAGGCAAACCTGGAGGGGACCAGGCTGCTAGATGGACACCACTAAAAGTTGAACTAAAGCCAAATGTTGTCTTTTTATTTTTCATATAGTAAGGGAGAGTTATAATCCCCTGTCAGTTTTTTTGCCATCTGTGTTGCATTGTGGATATTTCCCTTTACTTCCTGTCTCATTATTATATTTTAATACAGATACAACAAAAGTGATAAGAAATCCCTCCAAAGTGAGGGAAATCCCTGGCTGTCACCAGAATGAGTGTCCCCATTGGAAAATATCCCTTCTATTCCAGTTCTGGTTTTGATATAGGAGCTGATTGGTGCTCCGAAACGCGTTACCTAGGCTATGAAGGCTATGGATCCACCCTCCCCTGACACCACTTCCGGTCGTGCAGTCCACGGTGGTTTTTGACATCACTTTCGGTTCCACGTTCCATCACGACCCTAGGAGCTGGTGCCTTCTGTGAAGAGCAGATGTCTGGCCTGCCTCTCATCTGGGCTCTGATGCCACTGCAGATATACCATCCAACGAGTGGTTGTGATCCCTTATTCCTGAGTCATCTACAACATCTCATAATGCTTCTCACTTCCATATACTGTACATGAGAGTGTAACACTTATGGTCTATTAAATTGTTTTTAATACTGCACTTAGAGGTGCCCCCTTGTGTTCTTCTTCATTCTCACAGCGATATATTCCAGTCTCTCGGTGGAGCTGCCCATAGGTGCTTCTTAATGGACTTAGAACTGCCATTATGATCTGGACTAAATGGACCTAAAACTATTTTATTGCTAACAATTGGTAACCTACACTGTTTTTGAACTTGAAGTTTGCACCACATACAATTTTTATATTTCAGTTCAGGTGACAACCCAAAATTTGGGATTTTTTTTAATTTTTACTCTCTGTGATAACAGTAGTCAAGACAAATAGAGGGATTAATGGGGCACAGACAGTAATAAAAACCTGACACGGGCTCTAATCCCTCTATTAAAAAGCCAAAAAATTTTTTACCGTTAGTGATGTAGCGCCTTCTAAGTTTAGCTAGATAGGCTTTGTTGTTTTTGTTGGTCAGAGGCTGGGTAGCAGCCTAAGATGAGTCAGCCTGGTAGTGAGGCAGGAGTTCACCCCAGGCCAGGCTGGGAGGCTGTACAGGTCAGGACTTCTGGAGCCCTCCCAGCCTTCCAAAAACCTTTTTCTGGAAAAATAGCGGAGGAGGGGAGGAGGCCAAGATCTGTTTGAGGGAACTTGGCCAATCCCCAAGCAGGAGGCTGGGCATGGTGACCAAGGACAACCCTTAAATGTGGCAGAGCCTGAGCAGCAGGGGAGTTGGGTGGAAGATGGACTTAGGGAAGGTTGAAGTGTGGAGCCAGGGAGGGGGCCTCAGGGAGAGGAGCCTACCTACAGGCAGGATGCTGGAAAGAAGGATCTCCACTGCCCAAGGTCTCTTAGGGAGGAAATCCTGTGCAGCAGGGAAGGAGCCAGCTCAGCAAAAGGCCGGAAAGCAGCTACCAACCCACTGTGCTGACAGGACAGTGTGAGTATTTCTATACCCCCTGGGCCAGATAAAGGGAGAGGGCGGTCAGGTGCAAGAGTCAACTAGTTCTCATGCAGGACTACTTAATTGGCAGATTGCCCAGGGATACCCTCAGTGCAGCTGGGTGAAAAGGAAGGATTCATCTGGTGTCTGAAGAGGTACACCAAGGGGACTTTGGTGCTCCTTAAAGAGACCGTTGCTATTTTCAGATCCACATTTTTGTACAGTGTACAGTTTGCTAAGAAGTTGTCCTCGAGTTTGCAGTTCCTTGGGCATTTCATATAACCCTAGACCCCATCCAAGTTGGAAAATGTGTGTTTCCAGGGCATGCAGAGCTTGGGGGGACCCAGAACAAATCCAGCAGCCCTCAAGAGGGTAGTACTACAGTTATAATCTAAAAGAACCCTTTTCTTTGCCAATACTTACATAAACTGCTATAAATCATGAGTTATTAATCTGGCATAATTGTGTAACCAGAGACCCAGTCAATCCTCTATTGCAGCGGTTCTCAACCTGGGGGTCGAACGGCCATTTCCCAGGGGTCGCCTAAGACCATCGGAAAACACATATTTCCGATGGTCTTAGGAACCGAGACACCGCTGCAGTCTCCGGCGATGTGTGGGCGGGATGATACGCTGCTGTCACCTGGCCACACCTCCGGGATCGCTCAGCAGCTCCGCCTCCTCGCCGCTGATTGGCCACCGGAACTGTAGCTCAGCAGAGGCACACAGGCGGCCAATCACCGGCGAGGAGGTGGAGCTTGGAGAGGAGGAGCCGAGCGGCAGCGCGCGTACATCAAAGAAGACCGAGGGAGCTGCCGGAGCGAGTGAAGAGGAGAGCGGCCAGAGAAGGAAGACAGCTGACAGGTAAGTGAGAGAGCGAGCCCAGGCTGGAGCAGGGGTCAGCAAAGTAAGTATCATTGGTGTCAGTGGGAGGAATAGTGCCCCATCATTTGTGTCACTAATACCAACGATGGGGCATTATTCCTCCCCCCACTGACACCAACGATGGGGCACTATTCCTCCCCCCACTGACACCAACGATGGGGCACTATTCCTCCCCCCACTGACACCAACGATGTGGCACTATTCCTCCCCCCACTGACACCAACGATGGGGCACTATTCCTCCCTCCACTGACACCAACGATGGGGCGCTATTCCTCCCCCCACTGACACCAACGATGGGGCGCTATTCCTCCCCCCACTGACACCAACGATGGGGCGCTATTCCTCCCCCCACTGACACCAACGATGGGGCACTATTCCTCCCCCCACTGACACCAACGATGGGGCACTATTCCTCCCCCCACTGACACCAACGATGGGGCACTATTCCTCCCCCCACTGACACCAACGATGGGGCACTATTCCTCCCCCCACTGACACCAACGATGGGGCACTATTCCTCCCCCCACTGACACCAACGATGGGGCACTATTTCCCCCCCCCCTGACCCCAATGATGGGGCACTATTCTCCCCTCCACCACACTGACATCAATGATGTGGCACTATTCCTCCCACTGACACCAATGATGGGGCACTATTCCTCCCCCCACTGACACCAACGATGGGACACTATTTCCCCCCCCCCCCGACCGCAATGATGGGGCAATATTCTCCCCTCCACCACACTGACATCAATGATGGGGCACTATTCCTCCCACTGACACCAATGATGGGGCACTATTCCTCCCACTGACACCAGTGATGGGGCACTACTCCCACTGACACCAGTGATGGGGCACTACTCCCCCCACTGACACCAGTGATGGGGCACTATTCCTCCCACTGACACCAATGATGGGGCACTACTCCCCCCACTGACACCAATGATGGGGCACTACTCCCCCCACTGACACCAATGATGGGGCACTATTCCTCCCACTGACACCAATGATGTGGCACTATTCCTCCCACTGACACCAGTGATGGAGCACTACTCCTCCCACTGACACCAGTGATGGGGCACTACTCCCCCCACTGACACCAGTGATGGGGCACTATTCCTCCCACTGACACCAATGATGGGGCACTACTCCCCCCACTGACACCAATGATGGGGCACTATTCCTCCCCCCACTGACACCAATGATGGGGCACTATTCCTCCCACTGACACCAATGATGTGGCACTATTCCTCCCACTGACACCAGTGATGGAGCACTACTCCTCCCACTGACACCAGTGATGGGGCACTGCTCCCCCCACTGACACCAGTGATGGAGCACTACTCCCCCCACTGACACCAATGATGGGGCACTACTCCCCCCACTGACACCAATGATGGGGCACTACTCCTCCCACTGACACCAATGATGGGGCACTACTCCTCCCACTGACACCAATGATGGGGCACTACTCCTCCCACTGACACCAATGATGGGGCACTACTCCACCCACTGACACCAGTGATGAGGCACTATTCCTCCCACTGACACCATTGATGGAGCACTACTCCTCCCACTGACACCAGTGATGGGGCACTACTCCCCCCACTGACACCAGTGATGGAGCACTACTCCCCCCACTGACACCAATGATGGGGCACTACTCCCCCCACTGACACCAATGATGGGGCACTATTCCTCCCACTGACACCAATGATGGGGCACTATTCCTCCCACTGACTCCAACGATGGGGCACTATTCCTCCCACTGACACCAACGATGGGGCACTATTCCTCCCACTGATACCAACGATGGGGCACTATTCCTCCCACTGATACCAACGATGGGGCACTATTGCTCCCACTGACACCAACGATGGGGCACTATTCCTCCCACTGACACCAACGATGGGGCACTATTCCTCCCACTGACACCAACGATGGGGCACTATTCCTCCCACTGACACCAACGATGGGGCACTATTCCTCCCACTGACACCAACGATGGGGCACTATTCCTCCCACTGATACCAACGATGGGGCACTATTCCTCCCACTGACACCAACGATGGGGCACTATTCCTCCCACTGACACCAACGATGGGGCACTATTCCTCCCACTGACACCAACGATGGGGCACTATTCCTCCCACTGACACCAACGATGGGGCACTATTCCTCCCACTGACACCAACGATGGGGCACTATTCCTCCCACTGACACCAACGATGGGGCACTATTCCTCCCACTGACACCAACGATGGGGCACTATTCCTCCCACTGACACCAGTGATGGGGCACTATTCATCCCACTGACATCAGTGATGGGGCACTATTCCTCCCACTGATACCAACGATGGGGCACTATTCCTCCCACTGATACCAACGATGGGGCACTATTCCTCCCACTGATACCAACGATGGGGCACTATTCCTCCCACTGATACCAACGATGGGGCACTATTCCTCCCACTGATACCAACAATGGGGCACTATTCATCCCACTGACATCAGTGATGGGGCACTACTCCTTCCACTGACACCAATGACATGGCACTACTCCTCCCACTGCAAAATTACAGTTATGAAGTAGCAATGAAAATAATTTTATGGTTGGGGGTCACCACAACATGAGGAACTGTATTCAGGGGTCGCGGCATTAGAAGGGTTGAGAACCACTGCTCTATTGCATGTCACTTTCGTGCCTCTCTCAGCAAAGAGAAGGTGGAACTACGCTGTCATTGACAGGCCACACACCAGAGCCCTTTCTATCTGTCCTCTGACAATCACACTTCACTGCTCGCTGCAGTAAAATGATGGAACTGAGGACTAAAGCTGGTCATACACAAATGAAGGAATTTCCACCTCTGGGACATTGTAATCTGATAGAGGCACCCTGATTGAGGAAAATTTTCCGTGTTCAACAGAAATCAATTTAATGGGCATAACCAAATACAGATGGAAATTCAGCCAGTTCATCGGGGACCAGCCAAATTTCAATCAGTGTGTGGCCAGCTTAAAGCGGAGCTCCACCCAAAAGGGGAAGTTCTGCTTCAAGGCTTCGTCCCTCACTCCCCTTTAAAGTTTGGCACGTTTGGGGAGCGGGGGGGGGTACCCAAATTTGACAGTTACCCTCTCCCACTTCAGCTGCAATCACGTAGGCATGACAGGTCCCAGAAGGCTACAGGACCATTTACAAAGCGCAGCGGTACTCGTGCATGGGCAGTGGGCACCCGACTGTGAAGCCGCAAGCTATCACAGCTGGGTATTTCACAATGAAGATGCCGGCGACAGGGAGAGTGGATGGCCGGTGCACCCGGCTGTGGTGAGGACACTATTGGATCGAGGGACAGATGAGTGTCTGCGTTTTAAAAGTCAGCAAATACAATTTTGGTAGCTGCTGACTTTTAGTTGTTTTAAATTTGACTGGCACTCTGCTTTAAGGCATCATGCACACTGGGGCTCTTTTAAACACGTTTCTCCTGGCTAAACAAAAGCAGCAACAAAAATGAGCCTAAGCCGCGTTTTTTCATATGTGTTTAGGCACGTCAGGTAATTTATTCTGGCCACTGAAATGAAAAACTCTCAAGCGCTAAATACACCTAGCACTTAGGCACGTTTAGGCATATTTACCTGTGTTTTAAGTGTGTTTGACTTTTTTTCAACCAAAATGCTCATCTCTTGAACAAAAAAGTGATTTTGTTTTTGTTGCCTCTAAGCTCCTGTAAACACCTCCAGGCTAACACGGAGTGGTGTTTAGAGGCAGAAAAAAATGTCAAAAGCCTGTAAGACAGCATTTTTGAGATGCAGTGTGCATGAGGCCTAAGCTGTTGTAGCACTGCTGTAAGGACTCATTTACACAACATCAGCTGAGCTGCAATGATCTGCATATATCAATGCAGTTTCCACAAAAGGGCACATTGAAGACAATTGTTTTTCTATGTTTCCTGTTGATATCATCATGCTGTGTTGAGATGGGTTGCAATGCATTGCAAGAAAATGCCCCTGCATGACAGACACCAGTGCACACTCCTTATAGAGCGCAGGCTAGTGTGAAAGAGCCCTTACAGTGCTGCTCAGGGTACATATCCTGTGTGTTGGAAACAGCTGATGCTGTTAAAAATTGTCTGACACAGATCAGTCCTTGCTGCACCTCCTGCCTTGTGACTCGCTACAAAATTACATTGTTGCAGTTTGATCAATGGGGGAGAAGACATCATTCAGACTCCTGACATCATTCAGAAAAGTCAGTGAATCGAGGCTCAAGCACTGCTTTTTATGACACAATCTTGGAAATTAACAAAGCTTCCAGTGCCATTATAATGGAGCAGGAAACTGGTGCCGGTAGAGTGCGCCACAATAACAAAGGCAATAGACCTGTTTCAGGTCTATCTGCTTTGCCTGTACCTGTTTCTATTTCACAGTTAGATAGAAACTGGCGCAGATCTTAACCTAACTAACAAAGGGCTTGCAACACTTTTCAATAGAGAAAACTGCCACAGATCCCTGCCAGATTGGACCTGGTATATAGAATATGAGGCAGTAACTTGGCAACCAGCTTACATAGCTCTCTCTGCGTGTCCAATGAACACACTACATGGGCAGAGCCTGCATATAGACAGGGAAAGATTCTTAGCGTTGACTCAGGATTAACTCAGGATTATCTCAGGGTTAACAACCACCTTCCTCTTGTTCTCAGCTGAGCAGGAAAGGGGTGCAGCACAGGGCCAGATCTAGCCTGTCTGATCTGGTGGTGCAAAGCATCAACACGCTTTAATGTTATCCTTGTGGCTATGTGCACCTCAGTGTTTGGGTTGGACTTCAGTGCCTTGTTATAGGGTACACCCTGCTGATGCCACTGGTCATGCAGGGCCAAGGCCAAGTCCACCCCAGCACTCCCCTAGATCCTGCCCTGGTGCAGGGGACAGGAAGAGGGATTTGGAGCAAGTGGCTCCAATTCTCTTTCTTTCTATTCCATGCTTGGGGGCAGACACGGCATCCAAGGCAGAGCAAATCACTTCAGACTAAGAAAGGGGTTAATTAGGAGCAACATTTGCTCTATTGTTTTTCACTTTACAAGAGTGGTGTAGGCTGTATTGTGGGATGCCAGGAATTTATTCATTCAGACTTGAAAAGTGCTGAAAAGTGTTAATTCAAGTAATCTTTCGGGTTTCATTTCTTGATTGGACAACATTCTCCAATGCCACATATAATAATATTATGAACATTTACTAGGTTATTAAAGACAGGAATTACCACTATATGATGTGCATTTTACCAGTTGTTCTTAAGGATAACTCCTTGAGCATTGCTGAGGTGAATGACAAACATCAGAACACAACCCCACAGCTCACGCTGACAGCCATTTGCAAAGCAGCCAAGCTTGAAGGTAAATCCCCTGTGAATGTTTTCTTAATCCTTAGATTTTGAAGTAGCTGTTGTAAAAGTAGATGAAAAAGTAATTTTTTCCACTTATCTGATACCAGCCTGTGCTTTTTCCATAACCTTTCTGAAAGATACTTCGCCCTTTCATCTGATCTATGAATATGAAATGTAGCTATTTAAAATAAAAATCTAGTTTAGATTAACACATTTAGCCAATTTATAAGTGCACATATCAACCTGGCTTAAAGGAGACGTATAGGGATACAGCTATGGGAGCTGCCATTTCTGACGTTTAAATGTGCGGTCTCCAGGGCTGTTATCTGTATTTTGACTTCACTACCTAGTGAGTTCCTGAACTGAAAAAAATAATGAAGGACTTGATTTAGACTTTTCAGTGACCTCAACTATGTTCCAGGTTGCTGACTCACAGTCACAAGGCAGTGAAAGCAGCACTAGGATGACAGCTGTGTAGCCTGCGCCTTTACAAATTCATCATCAATTCATCAACATACCTCCCACCTAGTCAGACCTACAGATCTGCAGTCAGCAGGGAGAGTATTAGCTTTGCTGATTACAGAGCCATAGGTCTTACTATGCTGGGAGCTTGCCAGACTGCTACAGAGAGATCACTGGTTCCACACAGACAGCAGCAGTTTTCATATTAAGACACTTCCGGAATCCCTGCCAATACTTCAAATTGTACTCGCAGAATACCTGCCAGTACTTCCAATGGTACTCGCAGAATACCTGCCAGTACTTCCAATGGTACATGCAGATTCACTGCCAGTACGTCCAATGCTACTCACAACATTCCTGCCAGGATTTCTGGAGTTACCTGAAATGGCACTGGGTGTATCCTTTGACCAAAACCGTATTTAAGCACCAGCCTTTAAAATGACTGGTTCTGTATCTTCTCTCTGTCAACCTAACGATTGTTGACTTGGATTGACCTTGACTTCTCTGTCAAGACCACTGCCTGAACCCAACTATTTTCCTTCCTGCCACCTGCCAAGACCCCTGCCTAGATCTGACTACTCTTCTGTCTGCTTCCTGCCAAGACACCTTCCAGAACCTGATTACTTTTCTGGCTATCGTCTTGTATTTCAGTCTCCACACCATAACTATCCTTGTTCCTGCTACCACTTGGTGGAGTGATCCTGAGGGCTCCAACCTGGTGACAGTTCCAAGGAAGAAAACCAGGAATACGTAGGTCTCCAGGCCAGTCTCTACATTCAGTTGGTGAAAGCCAACTGTCATTTACACCCCTTGCCTTGGATGAACTCATGCCACCTGCCAGGGGGGTTACCAGAACATATTAGCTGCATACTGTTGGTTGATTGACAGTTTTATGGTTGCTGGAGCTCCTTTATAAAACAAACCAAATGTAAGACTTTGAGCATTCACTGTTTTGCTGCAGCATAAAGGTATGTACATAACCTTATAAGAAATTTCAGTTGGGCTCTAGGAGCTCACCCTGGCAGGCAATTCTTGGACGTTGACCTGTTCATTTTGGATAACTAATCTCTATTGTTAAGGCACTCAAAAACCAGAAATAATGTGTAAATTTCTAATGAAATTCTATCAAATCTATTAGATAACCAGATGAAATATCTACAGTTAGGTATATATATATTTGAACACAGGCACGCTTTTAGTTTTTTTCAGGTATTTACCTTAACATATTCAAGCTATAGTTATATAATGGATATGGGCTGAAAGTGCACACTCTCAGGTATAATTTGAGGGTATGTATATCCAAATTAGAGGAAGGGTTTAGGAATTACAGCTCTTAAGAGTAGCCATTCTCCCTTTTTCAAGGGACCAAAAGTAATTGGACAATTGAATCAAAAGCTGTTTCATGGCCAGGTGTGGGCTACTCCTTCATTATTTCTTCATCAATTAAGCAGGTAAAAGGTCTGGAGTTGATTCTAAGTGTGTTATTTGCATTTGGAATCTATTGCTGTGAATCTACATCATGCGTTCAAAGTATCTGTCCATGCAAGTGAAAGAGGCCATTGAAACGATTCAAAAATGAAACAAATCCATCAGATAGCAGCAACATTAGGAGTGGCCAAATCAACAGTTTGGTACATTTTGAGGAAAGAAGAATACATTGGTGAGCTCAGCAACATAAAAAGGCATGGATGTCCACGGAAGACAACAGTGGTGGATGATCACAGGATCCTCTCTATGGTAAAGAAAAACCAATTCACAACATTCAGACAAGTGAAGGACACTCTCCAGGAGGTGAGCGTCTCATTGTCAAAGTGTAAAATCAAGAGAAGACTTCACAAGAGCAAATACAGAGGGTTCACCACAAGATGCAAACCATTCATAAGCCTGAAGAATAGAAAAGCCAGATTAGACTTTGCCAAAAAAAATCTAAAAAAGCCAGAACAGTTCTGGAAAAGTTTTCTTTGGATGGATGAAACTAAGATTAATCTGTACCAGAATGATGGGAAGAAAAAAGTGTGGAGAAGGCTTGGAACAGCTCATGATCCAAAGCACACAACGTCATCTGTAAAACATGGTGGAGGCAGTGTGATGGCATGGGCATGCATGGCTTCCAGTGGTGCTGAGACATTGGTGTTTATTGATGATGTGACAGAAGACAGAAGCAGCTGGATAAATTCTGCAGTGTTTAGAGATATACTGTCAGCCCAGATTCAGCCAAATGCAGCAAAGTTGAAAGGCGCTTCACAATACAGATGGACAATGATCCAAAACACACTGCAAAAGCAATCTATGAGCTTTTGAAGGAAAAGAAGTGAAATATTCTGCAATGGGCGAGTCAATTACCTGATCTCAACTCAATTGAGCATGCATTTCACTTGAGGCAAACTAAAGGCAGAAAGATCCACAAACAAAGAACAACTGAACACAGCTGCAGTTAGAGCCTGGCAAAGCATCAGAAAGGAGGAAACCCAGTCTTTGGTAATGTCCATGGGTTCCAGACTTCAGGCAATCACTGCCTGTAAAGGATTCTCAACAACATATTAAAAATTAACATTTTATTTATGATTATATTAATTTGTCCAATTACATTTGAGCCCCTGAAAATGGTGGAACTGTGTATAACAATCGTTGCAGTTCCTAAAATTTGTACTTGATATTTATGTTCAGCCCCTTTGTAAGTCTGCACTTCAAATTAATTTGGATTGTTTCATTTTAATTAATTTTGGCGGCATACAGAGCCAAAAGTATGAAAATTGTGCCTGTGTCCAAATATATGGACTTAACTGTATATGTTTACTGTTTCAGCTAACACGTAATTTGTAATCCTGTCGAAGTACACGGGTTTGAGCTGAATTCATGGGTAAGCTTTATCATTTCCTGAATCGTTTATAAACTCACTGTACAGAGGTGATAATTCCAATTCATTGTTCACTGAGAAAGCTGGAACTGGGAAAGTAACATAGGAAGCTGCAGACTAGAACTAGGAAATGGAGGTGTCACTTGACTAACAGTGTGATGGGGTACATAATTCACAAGACTGGAAAAATAAATTTGATAAGTGCTTTTCCAAGTAAAGCAGTAAACATACCATGTATGTATTTTGATGTGCATTTGGCTGTATGATTTAAGTCAGAGAGTAGTGAGTTAAGTCAGAGAAATCACTTTTCACAGAAAAGTAGAGTGGAAATTGGCAGGAATAACATTTTCCTGTTCTTTAAAAGAGAACTTTCTACGAAGAATGTTCTGCTCTGAAGCTTTTGGATTATCTGTGACTTTTTGCCTGAATATTGCAATTTACAGGCCACTGGTCTTGGCTGTGTTTGGCAGCTGGAAAGTTTCATTAGGCCTTTTCAGAGTTTGACAAGGCATCATTTCTGCTGTCATACGCTGAACGATCATCTCCATGCTGACAGCTACAAACAACATCAGCAATATCTCCAGCTCTGGCTGCATAAAAAGAGCCTGGAACTTTCCAATAGATAGGATTTACTCCTATCTCTTGATGGACACCTCAGAAAAACACAGTGTTATTGAGATAAAGCTCTGGAAATATAACCGGCAATTATTTAGACAGGTTCTGATTCTTTACTGACAAATAATTGTTTTTATTGCACTCACAATCAATTGATATGGTTTGTCCAGGTTAATGTTTGTTTTTTGTATTTTAAAGGCTACATCCACCCTAAACTGATGCTTCAGTTTTGGGCAGATGCTGATGAGCTGAACTACTTAAAACCTCTGTAGAGTAGTACTGTACTACTCACCTTCTGAGATATGCATATCCTACTCTCCTTGCTGGATTTTCCATTGAGAAATTTTATTTTCATTATGTAGAATGTACTTCACTAAGCTTTGTAATGGTTTTAATGGTAGGTGCCCATGGAAGCCTTCAAAGCTATACATGCCCATCTCCAGGCAGACCAAACCACCTTTCCAAATCTCTCTGATCCCACCCACTCATATCTATTAACAAAAGCTTTAAAAAAAACCACCTTGATACTAAATTATTATTATTATTATTATTATACAGGATTTATATAGCACTAACAGTTTGCTCAGCACTTTACAATATTAAAGGGAGACAATACAGTAACAATACAGTTCAATACAAGAGGGTCAGGAGGGCCCTGCTCCTTAGAGCTTACAATCTAGTAGTCCCCTTGTCTTCTATATTAAGGAGAATTGATATGGTCAAGTTTATGGAACGAATATATTATACCTTGCAAGATAAAAATGCATCTGTTTAATCGTAAATGGGATAACTGGAACATTCATCATCATATTATTGTTTGATTGAATCACATGATTACTTTTAATTCATTTATCCCAACATTTGAATTTTTGATGTCTAGCCGATTTATTATGTGCTTCCTGTTAGATGTCTTTTTTATACACTGTTAACATTGTCCATATACCGGTATGTGGATTTGTTTATACCCTTTCTAAATTCATATGGTATGTAACTCTATATTTGATTCTCGTTCAATAAACAGTTTGTAAAAAAAAAACCCTGATACTTTTTTACTTATCAGAGTTTGCCACAACAATAACATAGGCAGTCTGGGCTTGTAGCTGACTGGTCTTGTTGGCGATCTTCTTTGTTATATCATCACACTGCTGGAGTCCCTATGAGTCCAATGCCACTGGTGAAAAGCTAATGGAAAGTGTAGCACCCTTCTGGATAGGTACTAGGATATAGATAGTTTAGTATAGCATAATATGGTCTTCTGCCTAACAGGAGATTGTTAGGCAAATGTAGTGGTTTGCTCTGCTTAACAGGGGAGCTACAGTTGTTTAGCTAGTTTATCCTGTGTGACTCATCTGGATGAAGGTTCATCTGTATCCAGGTTACAAAGTGTAGCACTACCCCCTTAGGAGTTGCAAAGAATTCAGGTCCCCTCCTATAGCTCTGCGAAGCCAGGCAACACACATTTTCAAGCAGGCTTTCATCCAGGAGTCAGAGATCAGTCCTTGAGCTTTGTTTATCTGATTTTTTTAGGAGGACTTGAACTGGGATAGGGTTAGGGGTGTACAGCATGCCCAATGGAACCGATGAATTGAGGACAACCTCCTGGAACTATTTACAAGCCTCCACTGCAAATTAGTCTCTGTTGGAGAGCTAGCCGGCATCTCCTAATGTACCACCACAGA
This sequence comes from Staurois parvus, assembly GCF_062004578.1. Taxonomy (NCBI): domain Eukaryota; kingdom Metazoa; phylum Chordata; class Amphibia; order Anura; family Ranidae; genus Staurois; species Staurois parvus. The sequence continues at coordinate 12,638,314 of NW_028318326.1, forward strand.
CCTTAGATAAACTCTTCTTCCTCTACCCAGCTGTCTGGAGGTATCCCTGAGCAGGGGATCTGGTGTGTGTCCATTTAAAATATTAGACAGTCAAATAGGTGGTAAATATGGTTTCCCACCAGAGAGCTCCTTCCACTATCTGGCCCAGGGGGTGCACGTTTACTCACTCAGTCCTTCTCCCATGCAGCTGGTGGGTTGGTGGCTGCTATCAGGCCTACTAGCTGGGCCATTCCTTCCCTGTCATACAGGTGATCCTCTCTCAGGGGGCCTGTGAAGTCCTAAGCATTCCACCTTCCCAGCTCCACAACCTGTAGGTGAGCCCCTCCATCCATCTGGGGCCCCAGGCTCCTGCCTTTAGCCTCACATCTTCCTATCTGTCTTATACCCAACTACTGCTGAGCAGGCTCACTTACTTTTAAGAGTTGTCCTGGTCCCTTGCCACACCTCCTGTTGGGGATTGGCCAGGACCCCTCAAGCCAGAGGGCTGGTCTGCAGAGCCTCTCAGCTCTGAACCCAAATTTAACCTTCTGACTATTGCACCTGGGCTGCTACTCAGCCTTCCTAGCTAATAATCAGATTCTTAGATCCCCCAAGCTGACTAGGAGGGTGCTACACAAGGAAAGATCTGGGTGGATAGTATGAACCATGCAGATGAGCAATATGCATATGAATGCAGCTCTAGGCAATTACAGGGAGTGGTGCCCCTAAGCATACTGAGTGCTGTATTTATATTCAGTGAACACATGGGATCTGGGTTCTTCTTTTGCTTCTCCTGAGAAGGGAGTTTCAGTCAGGGCTGCAGCTGCGTTACCTGGCACATGCTGCCAGGTAGCCTTGGGTGGGCGACCTGAGGGTCAGAACTCTGAAACCCAGGGTGTTTCTGAGAGCTGACTGAGGAGGATGTCTACAGATCCTGTCTGGTATCACAGAGTAAGGTGACCTGCAGCAAGAGCTTTGTAAGTACAGATCATTCAAAAGGGATTCTGGGACTTGTGCTGTTTAAACCCCTCAGAACCTAAATAGTCAGCTGCTGGGTGTAAACTAGAGGGGACTCTGGCTGGTGTCCCAAAGAACAACTGTCCATTTAGTCTCTGCGTTGCTACCGAAGAACTTTGCTCCATTCTTTGCACAGTCTGCTACACAGACAGAACCCACAGATCCACTTAGAGAAAGCTGTCCTCAATTGTGAATAGTTCACTTTGGAGTATCCTACTATATCCCTTCCCTATCCCAGTTCTAAAACAAAATAAAAACAACAAAAACTACAACCCTTAGACTGATTACTGGAGCAATGAGTGGAAGTTGTGTGCACTTGGCTATAGGAGATACTGTGTGCTTGGCTGCAGGTGAAGGGGAAATCCTGGGAAAATACCAGCAGGTAGCGCTACAAAAGTACCTACATTGCCAAAGAGCAGCATGTATCCAAAGAAAGACCCTCCCATTTCGCACTCCAGAAAACGGAAGACTCGGAACCCAGTACGTGATTTTTTTTCTGAAGATCAGTTTTAATGCTTCAGGTAGCCTATGACAACCTAAAGGTAAAATATCAATACTTAGATAGACCTATCCATTAAATTATTATTATTATTATTATACAGTATTTATGAAGCGCCAATAGTTCGCTCAGCGCTGTACATTACAAAGGGGGACAGAACATGTGACAGAACAATAGCAATACAATGCAAAACATGAGGGGATTGAGGGCCCTGCTCTTTCGAGCTTACAATCTAGGAGGGAGAGGATGGTGGCACAGGAGGAGATAGCTGTGGGGGATGGAGTGGTAGGAAGAGTGGAGGAGGTCGGCAAGTTAGCAGGGGGTGGGATAGGCTTCCTTGAAGAGGTGGGTTTTCAGGGTGCGCCTAAAGGAGAGGAGAGTAGGTGATAATCTGATGGGTTGGGGCAGGGAGTTCCAGAGGATGGGTGACACCCTGGAGAAGTCCTGGAGGTGGGCATGGGAGGAGGAGACCAGGGAACTAGAGATTAGGAGGTCTTGTGAGGAGCGGAGTGTGCGTGATGGGTGGTATTTGGATATTAGGTCAGTGATGTAGTTCGGGGCAGTGTGGTGGATGGCTTTGTACGTCAGTGTTAGGATTTTGAATTTGATCCGTTGCGCAATCAGAAGCCAGTGGAGGGATTGACAGAGGGGGGTAGCGGAGATGGAGCGGTTAGAAAGGTGAATGAGTCTGGCAGCCATATTCAGGATCGACTGAAGCGGGGATAGCCAGCGACGAGGCAGGCCAGTGAGGAGGGAGTTGAAGTAGTCAAGTCGTGATGTGATGAGGGAGTGGATGAGCTGTTTAGTGGTTTCTGGGGTTAGGAACATGTGTATTTTGGCGATGTTGCGGAGGTGGAGTCTGCACGAGTTTGTTAAAGATTGGACTTGGGGCTGGAAGGATAGGTTGGAGTCCAGAATGACACCAAGTACTTTGGCCTGTGGGGAGGGTTTGATTGTGGCGTTGTTGGATGTGATGGAGAAGTCAATGGGGGGTGGTGTCCGGGCTGGGGGGAAGACAAGAAACTCGGTTTTGGAGAGGTTCAGTTTAAGGAAGTGGAGCGACATCCAGTCAGATATGTCGCTCAGTAGGTGTGTGATTCGGGCGGAGACTGAGGTGGTGAGGTGGGGGGTTGAGAGATAGATATGTGTGTCATCAGCATATAGGTGGTAGTTGAAGCCGTGAGAGTGTATGAGTTGGCCAAGGGAGGAGGTGTAGATGGAGAAGAGAAGGGGCCCGAGGATGGAGCCTTGAGGGACCCCAACAGAGAGGGGGAGTGAGGGGGAGGTGGTAGCATTATAGGTAACGCTGAAAGAGCGTTGTGACAGGTAGGATGAGAGCCAGGAGAGAGAAGAATCTCTGAGGCCGAGGGAGTGTAGTTTTTTGAGGAGGAAGGGGTGGTCGACTGTGTCGAAGGCCGCAGAGAGGTCAAGGAGTAGGAGCACTGAATAGTGGCCATTAGCTTTGGCGGTTAGCAGGTCGTTGGGGAGTTTGAGTAAGGCAGTTTCGGTGGAGTGTAGGGGACGGAAGCCAGACTGTAGGGGATCGAGGAGGTTGTTGTCATTGAGGTGAGAGCTTAGGCGGGTGTAGACGAGAAGTTTGGATGTAAATGGGAGCAGGGAGATGGGTCTGAGGTTGTTCGGGTCATTGGGGTCCAGGGAGGGCTTTTTAAGTATGGGGGTGATGTGTGCATGTTTCAGAGGGGAGGGGAAAGTGCCGGAGGAGAGGGAGAGATTAAAGATGTAGGTGAGGGAGTGAAAGATGGAGGGGGAGGGAGGTCGTAGGAGATGTGAGGGGATAGGGTCAAGGGGGCAGGTGGTGAGGCGGGCATCAGAGAGGATCTTGGAGACTTCCTCGATGGTAGTAAGGTTGGATTCCCCCTTACCCCCCGCCCCAATATACATACCTTTTCTTGGTAAAACCAAGAAAAGATAATAACATCTCACCCTAATTGCTCTTACAGGTAAAATCTATAACTGTCAACTGTCCATGTAAATATGATGGCACTCCCACAGCTACTAACACATCTGCATGAAAATATGGGGTTCTTCACTCTAATGTAAGTAAAAAGTGAGTAGTGCTTCATCCATGGCTTTCACAATTTCTTCAAGATGGGCTCATTATGTGACTGTAAATGACCTAGTTTTACAAATGATGCCTTTGATTCTGCCATTATCAGGTTATAACAAGCAAAGGGGATGATTATTATTCACAGACATATTTCAACTTTCTGGAAATGTGAAGTCAGGGTATGATCCTCCCCTCCTTGAAAAAGAAATGAAGATGAAAACAAATGTGTATGCTAGCTCTCATTAGTGGCCAAGTATCCTGGGGGATTCCAGCACTTTCACAACTCAATTATGGGTGGGATAGTACTGCTTCTGGAGTGTATTTTTTATTAAAAGTGGAAAATCATTTTCAGGTAACCCTGCTAGATTATTTTATGCTGTAATCCAGGACACATATAGGCTTCTTCAGGAAGTCAGTACAAAAACCAAATAAGACTTTGAAAGTAAAGTCCCATCAGTGCACAATAATCAGCACCTCCAGGGTACATTTAAAGGACTCTTAAATGTATTAAATGTGGTAGAACTGTTAACAGAAAAAGTACATCTTCAATTTGTTGAGCACTCTCAAATGATATAATAATGTGATAACCATAAACCACCAGCGTTGAATATATCAATCAATATATGTAATTGTGTAGCATATTCAGCTGACATATTGTAATTTCACGTACTGTATAGCAACAAGTCACATTTCGGTTTAATTTACTCAGATCAAATCAGGAATGATTTCTGATTCCTGTAGACTACCTTGCATTCTCCATATAATTACTATTCTTGTCACTGGATTCCTGAATAAGTACAAGAGAGGCAGTTTGATGTCATTCTTTATTTAAATAGGATATGGCTTAAAGACAAGTATTTTTGGACACGGAGGCTTCTTCCCATACCAATAATTTGTGTAAGCCATGGCCATGTATAATTATTGCCTTTTACAAATCTCGTGAACGGATGTCACTCTAAATTGTCTTTGTATCCTTGTACTCATCCTTTGCGGTATTGACAGATCTGCCACTGCTATACATCCAAACATTTAAAAGGGTTCCGAGCCTAAAGCAGAAAGTACCTAAATTTTAAATGGCTCAATGAGTGTCTCTACCAATCTATACATTATTTTGTCAGCTGCTCAATAAATCCTTATGCAAGTTTACAAATAAACTCACTTGTCATGTCACTGCCTGCATGAGGCAAGCTTGAAACAACAAGAATTGACTTTTGTCTTTAAATAATAGACTTTAAATGATAGTCTAGCAATATATGTGCAATGCAACATGTTCTTATGACAGGTTTCAACAAAAGAAGATATCTCTCTGTATCCGATAGTGCATTTCTTATATGATTATGAACGTGCGGCTTAAAATAAGCTGGGAAATGAAACAGAAATAGCAGTTATTAGAGTATAACAGACAAGAAATGGTTTTGATTTGAACTTTATGTTGGATATTTTTAAGCCGCATTGGAGCTTTCAATAAATGTTGAAAAGGGAAAACCAATTACAGTTTCCTAGGTGATAAACCAGAGATGAAAATGACACATAATTGCATCTGTTCTATAGTTTCCAAGGCTACAGAGTACCTAAAATGATTGTGATTTGCGGTGTCCCTACTTGTCACAGGCCTCCTTTCTTTTTTTAATCAAATAGATCTGCATGCAAAATATGAGCAAATGTCTCAATGGCACTCCTGCAATCACTTGCTGTAATAAATGGTTTTATTGTGAGCGGAGTGATTTTAATGAATTAATTAAGACAACAATGCCTTTTAACTCCAGCTATTCCTTATTATTAACAAAGTTACATTCTTCTGGGATCAAAAGGAAAAACTGTCTTGGCTATTGTAGTTATAATGAATCATCATGTGTGGGCAACAAATAAAAAAAGAGCTAGTTGAGTCATCTAATATGGCTGCCATGCTCTAAACTGTTCCTGGCAATTCCAAATGGTTGATTGTCACAGTTGTATGTGACAAAGGCCTGAATCTGTAGCCAACCATTAGAAGAAGCAAAGTAATTATCCAAATTGACGTGGAACTTTACTCTCACAATCAGCATGAACTATTTTCAATCCTTATGCTGCTAGCCTTAGTAAATAGACAGGCATATTACATTTGATTGTTTTAAACTTTTTTTACATTTCTTCAGGTGCTTCCTGGTTTCTGGCCTGGGCCAAAATGATGTCATACATCCAGGAGTCCTCATGGGAGATTTTTTTCTTTCATTTGGAGAACGGAAGGAGGCGTTTTCTCAGCTAAGCATACCCTCCTGCTTGCATACCAGAGATAAGGGCACATGAATTCCAGGAAGTAAAGGCTACATGAATCTTCTGTCCTTACTTAAAGCAGTTGTAACTCTAAAAAAATGCTCCTTTTCCCTTAAAGCATTATAAAATCCATAGTGCTTTAGCAGTGTAATCTGTCCCTTTCTATGTTCTAAAACACCTGGTTGATCCTGTCTGTTTTTGTGTTCCCCTATGTGTACTGACCATGGTAATTATGGCTGCTGATCCAATTTACATGCCTTGGTCATCCCGCTGTGTGTTCAGTCACTCCCTCCCTGCTTGTCAGTTCAGTAGTCTGTGTACTGAGAACCGATCTCCCCCCTGCCACTCCCCTCCTGCCTTTATTCCACTATAGCTGTAAAGTCACATACATCAGTTACATGTATCCTCACTGTTGTAGCAATATATAAAGTGAAGTATGTGTGTGTTTAAAATATTATCATGCTAAACACCTTCTTGCACAGCGGTGATATGCGGTCACATGACCTTCCTCTGCTGGCTGGTATAGGTCATAGGGGAATCTCAGCCCCTCCCATTGCTCCACTAGGAAGGAGAGCAGAGGGAGGTAGGATTATAATTTTACTTTTAATTGTACTTTATATATTGCTACAACAGAGAGGATACAAATAACTGATGTATGTGACTTTACAACTCCTTTTACGGCTCAAAATGATTTCTCAACAAAATAAAGTATGGCGACATGGATGGATGGGTGCATTTGCTTTGAATATTAAAAATTAATTAAATCGTGCTTTCAGTTTGTGGTGCTCAGATACAGTTAGGTTCCACTTTAATCTGTTAAAGTGGTTGTAAAGGCAAAAGGGTTTTTACCTTCATGCATTCTATGCATGAAGGTAAAAAAAACCTTCAGCACGCAGCTCCCTACCCCATCTCCCCCCCCCCCCAATACTTACCTGAGCCTGATCTCGATCCAGCGCTGCTCACGAGAGCAGCAGCTCTCCCATGTCTCTCCTTCCTCATTGGCTCAGGCACAGCAGTAAGAGCCATTGGCTCCCGCTGCTGTCAGTCACACCCAGTGAGGAAGGAGCAAAGGGTGAGGCCTTGCTGCACTGTGTGTCTTACAGACACACAGAGAGAGGCTCAAGAGCGAGCTCTTACAAGTGCCCCCATTCAGGAAGGTGGAGGGACAAAAAGTGCTGGAGGACCCATGAAGAGAAGGATCAGGGTTGCTTTGTGCAAAACCACTGCACAGAGCAGGTAAGTATAACATTTTTGTTATTTAAAAAAATAAGAAGCATTTACAATCACTTTAAATTGACCCAATTATGTGTAATTACTAACTACCCACCTTTCCTGCCAGTAGCCATACATGAAGTATTTTTTTATACAGGTGCTAAAAGAAAACCCTGGTCAAGTGTTCTTGCTTGTAATAACTGATTAGCAAGGTCTGACTTTTTGGAAATCGCCCCTGGGGTGTCTGCAAGTAATAACATTATGCAGGATTATTTGTGCAAATGATCACAGCCCAATTGTCAAAATACGTTTCTAAAAAATTTGCAACACCACCTCCATAAAATATCTAAAACACAAAGGTCATTGAGCAGTTTTATCTCTCTAAAATTGTTGGGTTTTCCCAGCAAATTAGCATTTTCTACTCTTGGGTCTCTTTAACACACATTTGTTTTTATTCTTTCTTCCTTATGAGGTATATCTTATAGTTATATCTTTTATATTACATGTATTGCAACTTGGTGTTTACCACAGTGATGCCTTAACATATACTTTACATTTATATACTATTACTAATGCTGTATGTATTATTTCTTGGTTGTTCATGCAAGGTCTGCTTTAATACATTTATATTATATGTGTGAGCAGGGCCATAGATAAGGGGGTACCACCAGTCCTCCTGTACGGGTCCAGGCCAGCAGGGGGACCCAGACAGCTGGGTGACATGGATGTGGGCAGGGAGGGTGAGAAGTACAGCAGGGGGGCAATTACTGGAACCGAACCCCTTTATGGCTCTCTCTGCAGCACCCGAAAGCTGGCTACGATACGTCAGGATGTAGAGTGGGGGAAGAGTTCAGTAAATATGTCACATTTACCATCCCCTTCCTTTCCTGAATGAACACAGTGAGTGATCGGTACTTAATTCATAACAGGAATATAGTAAGCCGTTTCTTTTGGTGGGGGGGGGGATCTGTAATGAAGTTGTGCGATCAAAGTGCTCCGTGCTCAAAGAATAACATAAAGGTGCTGCAGTGCATAAGGTGCTTCTCAAGCAAAAGGGCTTCTTACCAGACAAGTTACAGAGCTCACATGCATCTTATTGCTCCACAGATGGCCAACGCTCTCACCATCAGACCTCTAGGTAGCTCTCTGACCCCATCAGCAAGCCCCACAACAGGAAAGCACACCCTCATTTCAGGCAGCACTCTCAAGCAATCATGTATGTTAGGCAAGAAGAAGGAGAAACCTCATTGTGTAGTAGTAACTTATTTTAATAAAAAATTATATTGCTCTTACATTTAAAATATCAAAGTTAGCGGTGTACAAGACCAAAAGCACTGCAGCGGGACCATCCAACACACCCATACATGATGACATCACACTTTAGAGCCAACCAAACTAACTAGTATTAAACAGAAGGGGTGGAAAGAGGAATACCAAAATCAGTAAACAAGTTTTTCATTGGCCCAAAACTGCCACTAGATGTCAGCATACTACATAAAACTGATAACCTAACTTCAACCTAATACATGACACGAAAAGTACATGGAAGTGGGGCAGAACACTCTCTTTAGGCACTTTTTTGTTTTATAGTCTTCTAGTTTCCTACACTATACACCTAGCTATGTTGATTCACGCTCACTTGACTGTCACTTAGGGATTTATTTACTAAACCTGGAGAGTGCAAAGTCAGGCTCACTTCTGCATAGAAACCAATCAGCTTCCAGGTTTCATTGCCAAAGCTTCACTGAACAAGCTGAGGTTAGAAGTTGATTGGTTTCTATGCAAAAGTGAGCCTGACTTTGCACTCTCCAGGTTTAGTAAATAAACCCCTTTTTGTCCGAAGCCAACTTAATACTTTAATTTAAATTTTTTGATGTGCTGTGCTATATTGCTAAATGCACAGTGCACACACTCTGCCCACATAATCCTCGTTCTGCCAAACCTAATTTCAAGTTTTCTGTATACATTTCTGTCTAAATAGCTTTTTAATGACATAAATGCAATTAATACCTTTCACTAAAAGTAGAAATTACTTCTGGGTCAATGATATCTGGACACAGCTGCCAAATCAGGAGGGACTAGTGCCAAGGTTTAATCTTCCATAGTTTATGAATTCTGTAATTCAAGGAACTGTATAATGGTTTTGTATATTTATTTATTACAGGTACTTGTCAATTTACACAGCGCTTTCATATATATTGAACATTCAAATTAGTCCCTCCCCTCAAGGGGCGTACAATCTAAGACCCCTAGCTCACATTCATACATACACATACTAAGGCCAATTTATACAGGAACCAGTTAACCTACCAGCATGTCTTTGGAGGGTGGGAGGAAACCGGGGTACCCGGAGGAAACTCATACAGGCACTGGGACTGGAACCGACAACCCCGATGCTGCCAGGAAGAAGTGCTAACCACTCATCCTCTGTGCTATATACAGTATATATTTAATTATTTAAGCCAGGTCTAACAAAAGCATTTCATTAATGCACATGATTTTTTTTCCAGCTGGCAGATAGACCTATCAGCTATTTTTCCTGTGCTTTTCTCTTTCTTGCTGCCTACTGTTGGAAGAAAATCTGCTCTTTACAAAGCTCAATATATGAAGCCAAAGCAGTGCCACCTCCCTCTACAGCCCTCCAGTCAGTTCTGTTGGAGGTTTCAGTCAAAGACAGTGGGGGCGATATACTAAAACTGGAGCACTCCAAATCTGGTGCAGTTGTGTATGGTAGCCAATCAGCTTCTAACTTCAGCTTGTTAAATTAAGCTTTGACAATACAACCTGGAAGCTGATTGGTCTCTATGCAGAGCTGCACCAGATTTTGCACTCTCCAGCTTTTGTAAATAACTCCCAGTGTGCCTAAAAGGAAACAGTTTTTGTTGTGCCCTCTTTAGAAGCCCATAGGGCTCTGGCAATCCTTTGCCATGGGTGCCCACATAACTCAATGTATATTTGTAAAGCAATGATTAAAGTGTTACTAAACCCACAGCAGTAAAAACAGTCTCTATATGCAGTAAAGCATGCTTGTTATACTCACTGTGGAACCTAAGGGGTGAATCCTCTGCACTGTATAAAAACCCTGTTTAATCCTGTCTTCTCTGATCCTCCCCTTCTTCCAGTGCACCCCTCTTATCTCCTGATAAGACATATTGTGTGGCGTCAGTCTGCACATGCTCAGTTTGGTGTGTATTGCTAGAGAGTTTTCTTTTTTTGCTTGGGAGAGTGCATGTGATCAGCACGGGGCCAATCAGCACTGTCCAGACAGAGGTCAGGGGTTCTGCATCCTCCTAGAGCAGAAAGAAAACTCCTCCTACAAGTTTCAGCTAGTGCTGGGCTGGACACTGATAGAAGCCACAAGACTGCTCCAACTGCTGCTGAGAAAAGATATTTAGCAGTTTATATCTACTAAAGTAATTGAATTTCCATGTTCTTTGTACTGTGGGATACCAGATATAGTGAATGCAGGGTCCTGGGTTTAGCAACACTTTAAATACCTATAGTAAAGTTGGATATATCAGCTTAAAAAACAGACTTAAAAAGTGGACCCAAAACAATTACTATTCCTTTTGACAAACTATAAGGTACAGTATGTTTTAGTTAAGTATGCAATATCACATGTCTGGGTGAAACTCCTGGCCTGGACTACAGTCCTGAAGAACAACCCTGAGCTAAATGACCCTTTTTATTACTATTGTTAGTCGGTGTGTTTTATTTATAATTGCATACTGTGTTACAGTGCAATGTTCTTTTTGTTAAAGTGTATGTAAAAACTAACAATTAACTTCTCATCTTTGCTCTGTTTAGTCTGGAAAACAAATATTGTAAGCATTTTGCTAAATGTTTTGATCAGCGCCAAGAAAAATACAGTCCCAATTCCAAAAAACATTTGATATGTGTTCTATTTTCAATTGTGAATAAAATATAGGTTTATGAGATTTGCAAATCATTGCATTGTTTTTATGGAGATTTTACAGTGTCTCAACTTTTTTGGAATTGGGGTTGTACTTGTTTATCCTCCAGTAAGTTCCTAATTTTCTCTCTTCATCTATACGAGGTGGTATCAAAAAGTTTAGAGACTAAATAACTATAAGCAAGTCATATGCATGCAAACAATCAACATGTAGTCACGCAGGTACCTTTTAATCAGCATTTAAACCATTACATATTTTACACGTTAAAGACCATCTACCAAATGAACAACTGCCCTGGAACATCATAGCATTCACCCGGCACTTCAATAAATTTTTGTAACATGCAAACAGATGGCAGCAGAAGGCTGCAAGCACAGTCACAGGGAGCACCGACCTTCATAAGTTAGTGTGCCTAAAGACGTTGTCCTGTGTACATCAGGAGCTGTGCAACTGCTGCTTGTCTGACCATTTCATCGTGGACAGCAAGTTAGAACAAAGAGCAAATGTGAAATTCTGCATGAAACCGGGCAAATCTGCCACAGAGATGTTTGACATGATCTGGCAAGTTTATGCTGATGCTGTAATGAGTCGTTTGAGGCGTTTTGAGTGGTCAGGTCCGCAGTCCCCAGGCTTCTGATCCAGGACCAGAAGGAATACTGTGTCGAAGTCTGCCAAGAACTCTGTCAGTGTGCCATGAATGACCTGTCCTATATGTTGAGGATCATTACCAGTGACAAAACTTGGGTGTATGGGTTTCACGCAGAATTTCACGTTTGCTCTTTGTTCTAACTTGCTGCCCATGATCAAATAGTAGATGTGGTAATGCATGTGGTCAGAATAGCACCAGATGCACAGCTCCCAATGTACACAGGTTGATGTATTTTGGCACACTGACTTATGAAGTGTGGTTCTCTCTGACTGTGCAAGCAGTCTTGTGCTGCCTTATGTTGGTGTGTTACAAAACTAGTCTCGCAACTTTTTGATACCACCTCCTATCACTGTTATCAGCTAACAATAGTTAGTACTATCACTTTACCCTATGTGGACAACTTGACACCTCCCTCTTGTCATGGAAGATGAGGTGATCTGTAGTCCTAATATACTTCCTATCCTAGGGTGTCATCTCTGCTTCTCTATAGATAAAGTTCAGTGAGTGTTGTCATCTTGGTACAGTGAGTATACTGCCAGGATCTCCAGGAGAAAATAAAGGGAAAGAAGGCTGAAAAAAGAAATCTAATGCAGCCATCACATCTAAGGGATGGTAAACTGCAATATGCTACATTTTTGTTCTTAGGTTTGACAGACTTTATAAGATTTGCCATAATTCAACCCAATATACATCTCTGTTTCCCATCACTAATACTTTTGTCAGTTTACATCATGGTTTAGTGATATTTCTCTCTCTGTATCCTCTTGTTAAACAATTGGTGGGATAGCATGTCTTGATATTGTGAGATGAAATCAGTGGTAAATAATATGCACTTGGCATCAAAGGGTTCTATAGAGCTAATGATATCTGCAATTAACCGATGCAATGACAAAGAATAATTAATTCTGGGGAGTGACCCAATGCCATGATCTCCAACAGCACATTGCATCTCGGATCCCAAAGGTTTTCTTAAATTTAGTAGTTTGATTTGATTTTAAGATAATTTAAAGCTGTTGTCAAAGGTAGTTGATATATAAAGATAACAAGAAATGCTTACTCTGCCCTATTATACACACAACGATGGTGTGTGACTCCTACACAATGACTTCTATTCTCTTCTGTACAACTAATAAAAGAGAGAGTTCAACTTGACAACACAAAGAATCCACATACATTTATTATAGTTGAACTCCAGGAAAACAGCTAAATAAGGAGACAAAAAACACATATGGGAGCTGTTTAAAGGATAGGTTTACCTATGGAACAAGTTACATATTCTACTCATTTTTAGGGGGGAACATGTAACATGTTCCAGCTCCTGCACCTTCTCCCCCAATCCCCCTTGTCCATATGTGTTTTGCACTGAGGAGAAGCTTCCGTCTAGCCACTCCCATAAAGCCCAGATCGGAGGAGAGCTGCAGTGATGGTTGTCCTTCTGGAACTTTGTCTCATCTCCACACAGGATCACTGGAGCTCAGTCAGAATGACCATTAGGTTCTTGGTCACCTCTCTTACTAAGACCCTTCTTCCCTCATTTGTTCAGTTTGGCTGGGTGACCAGCTTTTGGAAGAATCCTAGTTGTGGCAAACTTCTTCCATATGAGAATTATGGAGGCCACTGTATTCTTGGGAACCTTCAGTGCAGCATATTTTTTTGTAGCCTTCCCCAGATCTGTGCCTTGCAATAATCCTATCTCTGATCTCTGCAGGCAGTTCCTTTGACCTCATGGCTTTTGCTCTGATACAGTATGCATTTCAGCTGTGAGACCTTTTCTAGAGAGGTGTGTGCCTTTCCAAATTATGCCCAATCAATATAATTTACCACAAGCAGACTCCAATCAAGGTGTAGAAACATCTCAGCAATGATCAAGAGAAATGGGAGGCATCCAAGTTAAATTTCAAATGTTGTTCCAAAGGGTCTGAATACTTATGCCAATGTGATATTTCAGTTTTTCCTTTTTCAAACATTTGCTAATTTTTCTAAAATTTTGTATTCACTTTGTCATTATGGGGTACTAAATGGAGATTAATGAGAAAAAATGGAATTTGTAGAATTGTAGTATCAGGCTGCAACAAAATTGAAAAAAGTGAAGGTGGTCTTATATATATATATATATATATATATATATATATATATACACACACACACATATACACACACACACTATATTGCCACTCATCATTATTGATGTAGCTTGAAGATAGAGGATATATCAAGACTAAGCCAATCAATGTTGGCCAATTTCCCTTGAGTATGGTAGTGGCTATAGATGGCGATACTTAGTTTTGATCTAGGATGAATGAACATACATGAGTCTATCAAGTTAAATGAGACAATCATATAGTGGATAACCAATGTATAAAATAAAGTAACCAATACCCAAAATGGATCTGTGATAGATGAACAAACATGAGTCAATCAGTGAGATGAATCTATCATGCAGTCGACCTCCAGCGAAAGGGGTAATCCCTCTATAAGTACACCAAGTAAATATAGAAAATCCAGAGGCATGAATATATATGGATGATTTATAGTTCTGATCAAATTACAGAGCAGGTTTGGCACAACGAGTGTGTGCCTATATTATGGCCAAGTATTAAATGAAATTTACATTGAGCTTTAAACAAAAGTTCCTTTGGAATCATATATGAGGCATAATGTTATGCATTTTAAGAGTTACTTCTCACTGGAAAAATCTTTAGCAATCAGATCGCCGAAGGAAAATACAGGTACTCCCGGGAGTATATGTTTCAATGATAGGTTTCCGTCTTGCCGAATGTGAATCCAAGATGGAGGCATGTGGCGCACATCTTCCTCCTCGTGGAGACTTCAGCGCAGGTAATGCTTGGACATGATGATGTCACTATGTTGACGCATTTTGTTCGCCAATCATCGCAGACTTCATCAGAACTAGGAGGGAACTTTCTTCCATTCCTTATATAGCGTAATATTTGCATAGTATATTCAGTTTGGCTCCCTCTTGTATCAAAATACCACCATTGCAATGTTTCAAAATCTAAATCTAAGTGTAAAAAGACTGACTTTCATTGATCATAGAGATTGTAGAGAACATATCTTTCAATGTACTATATCACAGACTGACAGGCCACCATAGGGCAACAGAGGGGCAGACCAGGAGATGAATTACCTTTATTATAGAGAACAGAGGCAGTGTAGGAACAAAGTAAATAATAGGATATGCTTTAGCTAGATCCATTATTTGAGGAAGACCTTCAAATTTAATTCAGTACTTAATCCCTGGGGTATCAAAGTCCCCAGTGTATTACTGTATTAATTAAATTACGTTTAACTTGATAGACTCATGTATGTTCATTCATCCTAGATCAAAACTACGTATCGCTATCTATAGTCACTACCATACTCACGGGAAATCGGCCGACATTGATTGCCTTAGTCTTGATATATCCTCTATCTTCAAGCTACATCAAGAATGATGAGACATTGTTAAGGTAATATGAGTAATTTATCACCATGGACTTCCATACACATAATATAGCTATTAGACTGTATCTGGCATCTGAATTTTCCATGAATGACCATCTATCATTGATTATTATCTATGCATTGATTGCTCCCCTACTTATCATTCACTGAATATGTTGATTTTCCAGAATTCACTCCTCATGCCACTATAATACCTAGTATTGAAGAATATCTTTGAGAGGTGAAACTGTCTACCCTCTTCCAGTCATGCCATCACTGGAAATCAGTAAGACATTCAAGTCATGAAGATGCATAGTCCTGATCATACTCAGAGTGAACTGTAGATATACTACTGCAGTTTTTCCGTTATTATCCATCACTAAGGACCTTCTACCAGAAGGTTACATTCATCGGTTTCCAAGCCCTCTACTGCTCTACACTTTTTCAGCTAAGTGAATGCTGTGGACTTTTGTTTTTAATACACTGTTTTTATTTTTTTGATTGACATCTGTGCACCATGTTTAAAGCCTATCCATCGTAGGATCATTGTGATCTTAATAAAGATACTTTTTTGCATCCTTTTGATGTACTTAGTACTTTGCTTCTATTTATATACTGATCTTTTTGCAGTTTGCTCTAGTCAACTGCTTTATTTTTTGTTGGTTCGAATCCCAACCATGGTACCACCTGCCTAGAGTTTGCATGTTCTCCCTGTGCCTGCGTGGGTTTCCTCCCACACTCCAAAGACATGCTGGTAGGTTAATTGGATCCTGTCTAAACTGGCCCTAGTATGTGTATGTATGAATGTGAGTTAGGGACCTTAGATTGTACACCCCTTGAGGGTTAGAGACTGATGTGAATGTACAATATATATGTAAAGCGCTGCATAAATTGATAGCGCTATATAAGTACCTGAAATAAAATGAATAAAATAAATCCAGTGATGGCTTGTGGCATGCTGCTGGAGAGAGAGAGAGAGATAGAGAGAGAGAGAGATTCAAGCCAGAGTCTGCAGTGAGGGAGCAAAGCGTTGATCGTCCATCCAGCCATTCGGGGTTTGTCATTAAAAGTGCTGTCAGACCTCCTTTGCTCTGGGGTCTGAATGTATGGTAAGCTTCTACATGACCATAAGGTGGTGTGAAGATAATTTTTAACTCACGGTGGTCTTTATATTTTAATTTATGTTGGATTTTGATACTACTATATATTTATATGTTGAGCACATTTTATGATTTTGATATGCACATTTATTATCTCTGAATGACAGCACAACACATTTTTTGGATTTCACAGTCACATTGCATTGCTTAAAAAATATTTATAAATTGCAGCTTTATTTTCTTTTATTTGCTCTATTCTGAACCCTCCAGCAAGAAAAATCCTAGGTACTAGACAGTGCAGGGAGATCTTCATTATTATTTGTTCTAACAAAGGGCTAAAGGTGCAGAGTCTGGGCTTCTTGCATTATATGTCATTAAGGACAGACTTGGGACAGACTCACTCAAACATTGCAAAATTAAAAAAAAAAAAACCTTTTTTAGCTAAAGATTTTTTAGGTATGCTGTGTGGATGTGAACACATAACAATCATATAATGGTGTTTTCTCAAATTTGACTAGAAAAAGTGGAAATATGCTTTAAGATTGATAAAACAACTCACATTCATGCACTTCAATTTTGTTCCTAGCTGTCTGCCTGGAGTTCCACTTTAACCCAATGTTTTCTGTCTTCAGAAAAAAAATGTGTAACTACGAATAATAGAACCACATAATTTAATTCAGACAGAATGGCAAACATTTTCCTTTTAATGACATTCAATTTCCTGCATTTCCCATGAGGAAGCAGGTATTTCTGTACTCCTCGCTGGAAATAGCACAAGAATATTCCCACTGAGTCTGCTATAATAATTCTAGCTAAGTGGTGAGCCTGAGGGTATGCGCAGATTTCTCTTCAACCACTCAGCGTTCTACAGAGAATGACAAAACAAGCCTTGAATCTACGGGAGAGCTCCTGATTCAGACAGCCACAACTGCTTCATTCACTTTTTCTAATAAACATACACAAGGGTTAAATAGTACAAATAGTACGACTATTAAATGGTAATAGGAGAGGGGTAATGACATCTGATTATATCGCACCCATATTTTACACTAGCTTGTAGCCTGGATCTTTGCCATCTGCCATCATTAATCGTCATTTCGAAATATTATTGTGGTCTTAGGTGACAAGATGATATCTGTATGATATAATGTCTCAGTTGCTCTGGCTGATTGAAGAATCAAAGAGGAAAATTGACTTTCAAGTGATGTTTCAGGTACCTGCCGCTAGTGTGCTGCTTGTCCATGCCTTCGGATGTAACCTTGAATGCCCCCTTCCCTGGCATCACTGCTCAGACCCACCTCTCTCGCCATCTCCGCACTTCCAGTTAATATGAGGACACACGGCAAAAAATATAGTAGATATGTTGTATTTTTAAGTGGTGTCTGAAGAAGACATAGGTGAGTGAGGGGCCAAGAGCCATGGGGCCAAGAGCACCCCTAACGAGTGCTGTTATAGGAAATATTTTCACCTTTCTGCATAGAAAATTGTGGTAAAAGCCAGAATATACATTTGATCCAGACTGTGACAATCCTAAGAAGGGCTGGTACTGTATGTTGGAAAGAAATTTTGGACTGACATATTTTCCTGTGCACTGCACCCAATCACCTGCTGCAGCAATCCAGTCAGCGCTTAAAGGTATCTTTAAATCTGAGTTCTTTATAGTTCCAGTGTATCTATCATCTGAACATTTGAAACCTTGATGAAAGAGGTCCACATAAAGTATTACTAAACCCACAACCGTAAAATCAGTCTGTATATGCAGTAAAGCATGCTGGTTATACTCACTGTGGAACCTAAGGGGTTAATCCTCTGCATTGTGTAAAAACAATGTTTGATCCTCTCTTCTTTGATCCTCCCCTTCATCCAGTGTCCCCCTCTTATCTCCTGATAAGACATATCGTGTGGAGTCACTCTGCACATGCTCAGGTTGGTGAGTATTGCTAGAGAGTTCTTTTTTTTCTTGGAAGAGTGCATGTGATCAGCACAGGGCCAATCAGCACTGTCCAGAAAGAGGTCAGGGGTTCTGATTCCTCCTAAATCAGAATGAAAACTCCTCCTATAAGCTTTAACATGTGCTTGGCTAGGCAGTTTATAGTTACTAAAATAATTTCATTTCCATGTTCTGTGTACTGTGGGAGACCACATAGAGTGAATGCAGGGCCCAGGGTTTAGTAACACTTTAAACACCCAAACCACCTTGGCTTGTTAAGCGACTGTTTAGCTATAAACTGATGGTTTACTTGGGCTTTATCATTGGTCTGGCGCTCTCATTTTCTTATATTAACAGTGAAATTTTTAGGCTGGCATGAGCTCCTTTCAGATACTCACAGTCACAGTCACTTCCAATACTGTACTGTCAAATTCTGATCATGAGCTTTGTATGTCAAGACTGCTCCTTGTTTCCAGACTAGTTCTGGCCCTGATAGCTATGATTTCATTTTGAATGACCCTCCACATTGTCACAATGACCACATTGATAACTGTCCGATGCCACTCCAAGCAAGATAGCTAATTGTGTAGGTCCTCCTACCATCCTCTGTTGTGGTATTAGAGCTTAGCAGGAATCACAGCTTGAGAAGGCTGTAGCCATATTAGTGCATTGGCACTTGAGTACTGCTTGGACCTTGAAGAGGGGAGTATACTCCAAAAGCTTGTCCTGAAACCTTTCCCTGCATAGGCACACTCTCCCTGACAGCCAGTTTCCTGTCCTGATTAACCACACACAGAATGCAAATACACTGCAGTAAGCCAGGGCTTTTGTAAGCTCAGCCTTCACTCATTTAGACAGTTCACCCAATGACAGGTACAGAGGTCTAAGAAGTAAGGTCATTCCTCCTTTCTTCTACTCACCCTCTCAAGTTGGTTTAGCCCTATATATATATATACATATATACACACACATACACAGTACGTACACAAGCACCTAAAAATGTGTGAAAGAATGGGTCGCTCTCAGGAGCTCAGTGAATTCAAGCATGGTACCGTAATAGGTTGTCACCTGTGCAATAAGTCCAATTTCCTTGCTACTAAATATTCCACAGTCAACTGTTAATGGTATTATAACAAAGTGGAAGCAACTGGGAACAACAGCAACAGAGCGGGGTCAGCGCATCCTGAATGCACAGTTCGCAAAAGTCGCCAACTGTCTGCACAGTCAATAGCTAAAAACCTCCAAACATCATGTGGCCTTCAGATTAGCACAACAACAGTGTGTAGAGAACTTCATGGAATGGGTTTCCATGGCCGAGCAGCTGCATCCAAGCCTTACATCTCCAAGTGCATTAAAAAGCATTGGATGCAGTGGTGTAAAACATGCTGCCACTGGACTCTAGAGCATTGGAGTCATGTTCTCTGAAGTGACAAATCACACTTCTCTGTCTGGCAATCCAATGGACATGTCTGGGTTTGACGTTTGCACGGAGAACGGTACTTGCCTGACATTGTGCCAAGTGTAAAGTTTGGTGGAGGGGGGATTATGGTGTGGGCTTTTTTTTTCAGGGGTTGGACTTGGCCCCTTTGTTCCTGTGAAGGGAACTCTTAAAGTGTCAGCATACCAAGACATTTTGCACAATTTAATGCTCCCAACTTTGTGAGAACAGTTTGGGAATGTGCCCCCTTCCTGTTCCAAGATGACTGCACACCAGTGCACAAAGCAAGGTCCATAAAGAAATGGATGTGCAAGTTTGGGATGGAGGAACTTGACTGGCCTGCACAGAGTCCTGACCTCAACCCAAGAGAACACCTTTGGGATGCATTAGAGCGGAGCCTGCGAGCCAGGCCTTCTCGTCCAACATCAGTGCCTGGCCTCACCAATGCACTTCTGGAAGAATGGTCAAACATTCCCATAGACACACTCCTAAACCTTGTGGACAGCCTTCCCAGAAGAGTTGAAGCTGTTATAGCTGCAAAGGGAGGGCCAACTCAATATTGAACCCTACGGACTATGACTGGGATGCCATTAAAGTTCATGTGCATCCCAATACTTTAGGCAATATAATATATATATATATATGTAATATTTTTTACTTTTATTTATTGTTGATTTATGTTGCAGAGTGTTGTATTTGAAAGATTAAAATAGCTAAGTACAGTACATCAGCAGATGGAACAGGTTCAAAGTATCAATTCCCTGTTTACCAAGTTTGTTGGGCTACCTTTCTGTCATCATTTAGAAGATTTTTCCAGAGATTTTAAAATATACCTCAGACAGATGACATGTTAACAGAATCATTTCATGGTTCAGGGTCCTCACAGGATGATTTATGTCTGTCTTGCGGCAATGAAGGCCGTTATTCATAAGAGGACTGCATAGAACTTAATAATTTATTTTGATGAGGGGAATAAGGCCATTATGGTGAAATAAAACATTAATTTTCTTGGTTTTGTCACATACCTCCTAATTACATGTTTTAGCAAATTAATTAACTACTATCACTCTGAAGCAATGTATAGTTGATGCCAACTATATGCCTTTTGAAAGTGAACAGCTTTGTATATTGATTGATTTATTGTTTAACTGGAATCTGTCCTATAATATGTATTCCAGGGACAATAAAGATCAGTCAGATAAAAAGATCCACTCAGCCATGAGATGCAACTTGCCTTTTACATGCAACTTTCTCAATATAAATCTTACCATATGAATTAAAAAAATATATATAAATATATATAGTATATTATATATGTGTGTGTGTACATATATATATATATATATATATATATATATATATATATATATATATATATATACATACACACACATACAGGTGCACGTGCAGTATTTTTTTAATACCATTCACATTTATTATTTTTGTTATTATGTAAATATAGAAATGTATAGAATAGCCACCAGAGGTAACTCTCAGTGGCTCAGTGCAGTTTACTCTCTCCTTCTCACTTTTGGAATATCAGGCACTTAAGAAGGGCAGTGTTTTCATTGAGTCAGCTTACACATAGGTTTACATTGTGAAAATGATCAGTAAAGCACAATTAAAAAACAAGGCATAAAGATGGCTGCCTCCATATACAACTAGAACTCCAACTTATACATTACACTTTTCAGACAATTACAAACTCTTTCAACCAGTAAAAATGTCCAAATGAATAAACCCAACCTTCCAGCATTGAATTGACCTAAAGTGCTGTTAGCAGGTTTTCTTCTTCTGTGCAGTTGTTTATGAGACTGAAAATGATTGAGATTGCCTGAAAACTGTAATTTGCATTACTATTATTAATATATGGGATTTATATAGTGCCAACAGTTTGTGCAGCGCTTTATAGGTATAAAAAGGTAGACAGTACAATTACAATACAAATAAATTCAAGAGGGTAAAGTGGACTCTGCTCATAAGAGCTTACACTCTAATAGGGTGAGCCAAGTGGTAAAAAAGTTATAACTGTGGGGGATAAGCTGATGGAAGTCATAAAAGTTTAGGGATTGCCTAAAGGCAGCATGAGAAGTAGATAGCTGGACAGATTTAGGTAGAGAGTTCAAGAGGATGGGAGCAGCTCTGGAGAAGTCCTAGATACGAGCATGGGATTGGCAGAGAGTGGTGGCAGATACTGAGTGGTTGGTAAGGTAGATGAGTCTGGCAGCAGCATTCATGATAGACTGAAGAGGGAATAGCCTCAGTAAGTTAGTAATGTGAAAGAGTGAGGTGAAGAGTAGAGAGATCAATTTGGATGTCATCGGCATAGAGGTGGTATTGGAAACCATGGGAGGTTATCAAGTGACCAAGGGAGGAGGTGTAGATAGAGAAAAGAAGAGGTCCAAAAACAGAACCTTGGGGGACCCCTACAAAAAGAGGAAGTGGAGAGGAGGAGACAAAGTTATAGGTAACACTAAAGGAGCACTATGATTACTAGAAAGAGAACCGGGATAGAGCAGAACCTTGGAGGCCAAGGCAGTGAAGTTTCTTGAGAAGGAGTGGGTAGTCAACAGTATCAAAAACCACAGAGAGGTCAAGTAGTAAGAGTATGGAGTAGTGGCCATTGGTTTTAGCAGTTAGTAAATTGTTAGTGAGTTTTAGTAGGGCAGGCTCTGAGGAGTGTTGCGAGCGAAAGCCAGACTGTGAAGGGTCAAGAAGGTTGTTTTCAGTGAGGTAGAAGCTACAGTAAGACCGTTGCAGACTAGCATTCTAAAAGTTGAGAAGTAAACAAGAGCAAGGAGATGGTCTTAAGTTGTTCAGCTTGCTGGCAATACCACAATACATACTGATAAGATTATTTACATCAAGTGAATGTCTTTTACATTTCTATGTTAAAAAAGTGGTACATACTCTACATTCTCTTTAACCTAATTGGACATCAAAGGGTAGATTTGCTAAAGGCAAAAAGGCTGTTCACTTTGCAAGGAAACATTCTCTTAGCTTAATGAATTTATCAAAAATTAATTTTGCAAGCAGTAACCAACCATTTGCAAAGAAGATTAGAAAAAACAGTATTTTTGCTTGTACATGATTGGATGATGAAAACCTGCAGAGCTTCACCTTGATCACTAAACTAAGGTAACATTTCCTTGCAATGTAAAATTTCCCTTGCAACATAAACAACCTACAGTATTTGCCTTCTGTAAATCAATCCCCAAATGTCAAATGGAACTTTTGTTTGAGTAAACCTCACATTTATTAGTACACATTTACTCAATTAAAGCAGCTTCATATTGTACCATTACACCCCGGTCACACCGAACCCGACTTTGAAATCATGCAATCGCGCAGTGAAGTCGCAAGATTTCAAAGTTGGATGACATGCCGATTTCAGGTTCGATTTGCAGGACATCTGGCACAGATATCTATGCAAATCACATCAAAAGTAGTGCATGTACTACTTTAGAATTCGGTGCGGCCCCGACCAAATCGGAAGCGCACCGATATGACCACTGTAATTGCGGACAATAGGGTAGGGTTTGACTTGGCATGCGATTAGCAAGTCACAAGGCATGCAAATCACATGCTAATTAGCATCTAGTGTGACCAGGGACTTAATCAAAATATGTAGGGCCCCTTGAGTCATAAGGAAAGGGTACCCATACTTCTGAAATCATGGTAGAATAGTGGGTGCCATAATGAAATTCCTCCTACTTTCCTTCCAACCCAATCATGCAGGAACAAGGGGCTCCCTATTGGCTGCTTACCTTTTTGAGGAGTGAACACTGAAGTTTTTTTTAAATGGGAGCTAAAGCCTGTAAAGAGCACCATTCCAGAGATGTGATATCCACAAGCTAGTTGTCTACTTCTGGTGTAGGGTCCTAAGCCATCTCGAATGACATAACATGCACAGTTTATTCATTATTATTATTATTATACAGTATTTATAAAGTGCCAATAGTTCGCTCAGCGCTGTACATTACAAAGGGGGACAGAACATGTGACAGAACAATACAATGCAAAACATGAGGGGATTGAGGGCCCTGCTCTTTCGAGATTACAATCTAGGAGGGAGGGGATGGTGGCACAGGAGGAGATAGCTGTGGGGGATGGAGTGGTAGGAAGAGTGGAGGAGGTCGGCAAGTTAGCAGGGGGTGGGGTAGGCTTCCCTGAAGAGATGGGTTTTCAGGGTGCGCCTAAAGGAGAGGAGAGTAGGTGATAATTTGATGGGTTGGGGCAGGGAGTTTCAGAGGATGGGTGACACCCTGGAGAAGTCCTGGAGGCGGGCATGGGAGGAGGAGACCAGGGAACTAGAGAGAAGGAGGTCTTGTGAGGAGCGGAGTGTGCGTGCTGGGTGGTACTTGGATATTAGGTCAGTGATGTAGTTCAGGGCAGTGTGGTGGACGGCTTTGTACGTCAGTGTTAGGATTTTGAATTTGATCCGTTGCGCAATCGGAAGCCAGTGGAGGGATTGGCAGAGGGGGGTGGCGGAGATGGAGCGGTTGGAAAGGTGAATGAGTCTAGCAGCCATATTCAGGATCGACTGAAACGGAGATAGCCAGCGGCGAGGCAGGCCAGTGAGGAGGGAGTTGCAGTAATCGAGTCGTGATATGATGAGGGAGTGGATGAGCTGCTTAGTGGTTTCTGGGGTTAGGAACGTGCATATTTTGGCGATGTTGCGGAGGTGGAGTCTGCACGAGTTTGTTAAAGATTGGACTTGGGGCTGGAAGGATAGGTTGGAGTCCAGAATGACACCAAGTACTCTGGCCAGCGGGGCGGGTTTGATGGTGGCGTTGTTGGATGTGATGAAGAAGTCAATGGGGGGTGGTGTCCGGGCTGGGGGGAAGACAAGAAACTCAGTTTTGGAGAGGTTCAGTTTAAGGAAGTGGAGCGACATCCAGTCTGATATGTCGCTCAATAGGTGTGTGATTCGGGCGGAGACTGAGGTGGGGAGGTGGGGGGTTGAAAGATAGATTTGTGTGTCGTCGGCATATAGGTGGTAGTTGAAGCCGTGAGAGTGTATGAGTTGGCCAAGGGAGGAGGTGTAGATGGAGAAGAGAAGGGGCCCGAGAACGGAGCCTTGAGGGACCCCAACAGAGAGGGGGAGTGAGGGGGAGGTGGTAGCATTATAGGTAACGCTGAAAGAGCGTTGTGACAGGTAGGATGAGAGCCAGGAGAGAGCAGAATGTCTGAGGCCGAGGGAGTGTAGTTTTTTTGAGGAGGAGGGGGTGGTCGACTGTGTCCTGGCACTGCTGAGAATGTACACCAAGCTTAGTGCGCATTCTAAAGAAGCAAACATGCTGGTAAGTTTATTTTAATGCAGATAAGACCTAGCATGTCTCTTCTGCAATATAGAACTGCCTACTCATTTTTTGAACTTTTTCACTTACTTCCACTGTAAGTACTTTCAAGGGATTGGATTACTGACTTAAAGCTGCTTCAAGCTACCAGCATAGGTCCTGCCCCATTGTTTGCGATTGTCACGGCTAATTGGCAAAGTTACTGGGTTTTGGTTAGCCAGATGACCGTATTGAACTTGTTGTGAAGAAGGTCGTTTAGACAATGCAATAGTAATAGTTAGGTTCTCACACTTTGTGTCTGGCACAGTGTTCTCATTAAGCTTCATTCATATGGAGGTTAGCAACCGTTCTGTGTGCAAGCTGTTTGTTATTGTACCTGCATCCACCACTCTCAGGCAGCCTATAGAGGTGGACGAGGATGCAGCAGGACACAACTACATGTCTA
Organism: Staurois parvus; assembly: GCF_062004578.1. Taxonomy (NCBI): domain Eukaryota; kingdom Metazoa; phylum Chordata; class Amphibia; order Anura; family Ranidae; genus Staurois; species Staurois parvus. Next base: position 12,663,562 of record NW_028318326.1, read on the forward strand.
TACAATATTTAAAATCTACTAGGTGGATCCCTTTGAGAACGAGCGTGCGCACAAAAAAAAGTCAGGGAGGAGCCTATGTGCTGACGTCACGCCACCGCGTCCATGTGATGGTCTGGTGGCCATCTTTGTAAGTGCTTTTTATCCATTGATGATTTGATGCTGCACGTGGTTGCTATCTTTTTAATCAAACATACTATGCTATATGATACTGTCTCCTGGCTTGGTCTATGAGCTTGCCCTCTAGGAGGAATCCCTTTCCTTGGTTCACCGTGGGCTGGAATGGAAGACTTGGCTACTCTACTTTTGATTGTTTATTTGGTGTATCACTGGCTTCTGGAGAGATCCCACCTTCAACCAGGTCACCATCAGGAGGCACAAGCAGGAACACCCCTTTGTGTCATTCCGCTCTGGGCTTACTTGCTACTTACTTCTGGTGAGTGCATTATGGTGGAGGTGCAGTGTGGAAGTTACAGAAGTCACTACATTTTGTTGATTTGATTACATCACTATTTTTGGGACTATTATGATATTTAGAGGACTTATATATTTTCATTTGTTATTTGTTATACCGTCCATTTTGTTTCTTCATTGGAGTATTCCCTATTCCCTATTTCTTTTTTATGATGTTTACTTTCTTTTTTACAATCACACTGGTCATCATTGATTATAACACACATTTTTATTAGCTCTGCACATTGATATTATACATGTCTATATCTGATGTGCGTGAAGGAGCGGGTGTATGAGTCCAAATTCCCTCTGCCTGTGTTTGGATCCATGCACTTCCTCCTGCATGGGAGTCAATGCCCATCCAAGTTAAGCCTTAAATGCACCTTGTTGGTTTATTTTGATTTGTGGAGTAAAACATCTTGTGTTTACCATTAAAACTGTGACCTTACCCTTCCAAATTTAAAAAATATATAGATCCAACATTTCATATTCCTGATATGTGCATGCTGGGTTATGTACTTGTATAAGAAAGTATCCTGTTCTCTTTGTCTGAAATCCCTGGTGTTCCTGTGAGCCCCTCTGCTTTCCTATTAAAAACAGACCACATTAGGCATGAGATCACAGCGCGGCCAGTCCTCTAGCTGTGCAGACTGTCCCAGACTGTTCTCCTACAATGATTAGACTTGTCCTGACCCCCCCTCCCCCCCGCACTTCCATTCACTTGGAAGTTCAGTGTGCTGCTGTTTCTCCACCCCCACCTTGCTATCCATCTGAGAATAGAGCGTATGCCAAAGTTCTCCACTATGTTGAAGATGCCAGGAAGAAAAGGGGGCAATGCTCTTCTGGTCTTGTCCTATCATACAAGGTTTTTGGCCACAGGTTAAACACTGGATTTTGCAGTTTACTGGGGTCCAAATGCCCAATGACGTGGCTGCTTTTTTTTACATCTCACACCCATGTATGGTTTGCTAAAATAAATGAAACCAAATTTCCTCATGGAGGAAATTATTGCCTCATCAAATCAGAGGGAGGAAAGTCTCTGGAAACCGTGGATCTATTGGACTGATTTGACATGCTCCACTGCATATCAGGACATTATAGGTTCTCAAGCATGACAGGACCAGTCAACCTTTATAACACTACCTGGGGCCTCTTTTTGGGTAAAATTGCCTGTCTCTTGTTGCACACACAACCTTTCCTTTTTGTTTTGCTTTTGTTTTTTTCCCCACCTATTTTTAAGCGGTAATACAGGCAATTGATGGGATAGGTTTTTGTTGACACTGTTCGCCTGAAGTGGTCAAACACAATGGTCATATTTTTATTTTGGCCTACTTTCACTCCGGGGCTCTAGCCCCCCCCTCGACATACCGTATCACAGGTGTTATACTGTTGGCTATCATTTTGTACAATGCAGTTGTAAACTCATTTCTGTGTGATTTCTGTAGACTGTACACTTTTTCTGGACAATAATGTACTGTCTGTTTTTTCCTGTATGTTGTTCAATCGTTAAAGAATTTGAAGGGAACAAAGGGAATGTGATCCCTTACAAAACGGGAAAGAAAGGAATTTACAATGTTTTATACAGGGCTCAAAATTTCAAGTCCTGAGCTACTAGCCAGGCCTTAAGAGTTACTCGCCACCAGTTGCCCCATCCACCCCCTACCCTGCCCCGTCCCTAATTCCACCCGTAAACACACCCTTATAAATTATCACTATTAAATGTTTTATGCAGATCCACCCTCAGGTCAGTCTCTCCCCAGTAAGACCCACCCCAGGTCAGTCTCTCCCCAGAGTGGGGGCTGTGGCACAGCAGGGGAGCAGTGAGATAGGTGGGAGCAGCATCACAGGAGGGAGGAGGCGGGATAGGTGGGGGCAGCATCTCAGGAGGGGGGCAGCGAGATGGGTGGGGGAAGTGACACAAGAGGGGGGCAGCGAGATAAGTGTTGGACAGCATCACAAGCTGGGGAGCAGTGTCACTGGAAGAGGGTAGCTGGACAGGTGGGGGGGCAGTGTCACAGGAAGGGAGGGGAATCACAGGAGGGGGGCAGTGGGATAGGTGGGGGGCAGCATCACAGGAAGGTGGGACAGTGGGACAGTGGGACAGCTCTCACCTGTCCAGCAGCATCAGTGAAGAGGATCTGGTACCAGGAGGAGTAGCTGAACTTCGGGTCTCCATAGTGGTTGTGGTTGGTGGGGGCAGGGTCGGCACCATGCTGGAGGTGGGGCTGTCCACTGTCACACAGGTGGCAGGACTTAGTGGCCCCAGTGACTCTGGTCCTCTGGTGGGGAGCGCAGTAACAGTTGAGGGCGGCATTGATGGGTTCCAGCATGTGGCTGGCTGCCCACCAAGCACTCGTTCAGTGGTGTGGATAGGGCAGTTTTCCGCTCCATGGGCTCTTGGGGGGGCAGTCTGTGTGGTCGGGGGTGGGCCAGCTGTGTCCTCCGTGGGGCTGTGCAGGACTCTACTCCGCCTGCACTGTGCACAGGGTGGGATGGAGGAGACTTTGGAGGTCTTGGAACACTGGACTGGTCTCTACACTCGCCCCCACATTATTTCCACTCACCAAATGCGAACAGTGAGTCGAAATTTTGAGACCTGTTTTTATTTATATATATATATATATATGTTTTATCTTTCATTTCTGTTTTCAGCTGTATGGTTTGTTTTGCAAGGTGAGGTTTTACATATACTTCAAAATGGTTTTCATGTCTTATATGTGCAGGACCAGGTACAGGATGAGGTAAGTGTCTATGCCTATGGTCTCAGGAGTCATGATCTCTACTGTTTTGGATTGAGCTACCATCTGAGGCAAAGTCAGTCAGAAGACAGGAATTTTGTCAAGTATATACAGTACTGCAGTTGAAAAGGCTATAAAGTGACCATTTAATCCTGTTTCCAAAATTAGGCAACTTGAAAACAAAATAAGTTTTTCATCTGCATTGAAAAAAATGCCTTTAGTAAATTAAACATGTGTGTACACAGAAGCACAGGAGAACTTGACGTAGGGGGGATTTACTAAAACTGGAGCATACACAATCTGGAACAGCTGTGCATAGCAACCAATCGGCATCGAGCTTCAACTTGTTCAGTTCAGCTTTGAAAAAAAAAGGTAGAAGCTGACGGGTTGCCATGTACAGTTGCTCCAGATTCTGGCTGCTCCAGTCTTAGGAAAATCCCCTTTTAGAGTAATTTAAATTCTCTGATGCACAACGTATGGCCTCTTTTTTTCTCTTGGCATCATTTAGAAAGTTACTTGCAGTGGCAACAAAGATTAAGGGGAGCATTGTGTAAGCCAGTCAACCATAGTCTGCAATTTTCTTACTGCAGATCCATGACTGAAAACAATGTGATATTAGCATAGTTTTTGTTAAAGGAATCAATTCTAATAAGAGGTACGTGTAGCTATTGATCATACGTGTGTGGTTTTTCTAAGGTCATTCCCATGGACTAGCAATTTAAGGTAGCAATAACTGGCATGGACTGAAATCTCCAACAGAATTTTAAATCCCACAGCCATTCAACAAAATTAAATTGCGAGATAGTCTATCGACTACTATATGTAGCTATAGATGAACTGGACAGATCAGGTAACATACATAAATCTGTAGACTATAGCATCATTAACTCCACAGCAGCCCATGTGGTATATATAGAAGCTCTATAAGACTGCATTCACATTTCAGCATTTTGTAGCTTGAAGCTCCAAAAAAGCTCAAATTTAAAAAATCAATTGTTCTCTATGGTGCCTATTCACACCTGATCGCAGGAACAGGCACCATAGAGAACAATTGATTTTTTAAGTATGAGCATTAGTGGAGCTTTGAGCTTCAAGCTACAAAACACTCAAGTGTGAATGTAGCCTTAGGGTGCAATATACTGTAGGTTTCCTATCTCTGACCACTGACCACACATAAGCAGGTGTAAGTAAAGGTGCATTATAGGCAACCTCCCACTAATTGGGGCCCCATTACCACTCTTCAATGGGATCTGGCGATTTCTAGTTATTTTCCTGTCTGTAGGCCTTCCTAATAACCCCACGCTGAACCTTCTCCAATAGGGAATCAATCATCTGGGATGTATATTCCAATCATAGTTGTTTTGACCCAAGACAGCCCAGCTCCATGGGTTCCAGTAGGACACTCCCTGTCCCATATCCAGTGGAAGTAGCATACATGTTCATCCATTGTGAAAATGCATGTTTGTGCAACACTTATGAGAACATTTACAATTCTACTTCTGGATAATCATCAACCATCCAGTGGCTGAATCCTGTCTGTAGGCACAATCAATTTTCTTGGCTTTCTGTAGGAATAGCTTAAAAAATGCAAAGTAAATGTCACATATGTCAAAATATGATCTAACAAATAATATACACTAATAATTTTATATTCTCTTATATATTCATTGAACACATATTTGTAACAAAAATGGTCAGTTATTTAAAAAGTATGTGACATTTCATCAGTGACAGTTTAGGGGTGGATTTGATCCTTAGTGTCCTCTGTGGAAGAGGGGACCTCCCCTCGAAACGCACCAGCCATTCTTCGAGTGTCTTCCTGGTTTTGGGACATGCACAGTACTCCAGGCCACATGGGGCAGTGTTGGTTATGATATGCTTGTGAATTTTGTAGTTTGTGAGTATACATCTGTTATATTTTATTAATAAAATATAATTGCTGATGTGATGCACAAGGCTTCCACACCCCCTTTCTAACAACTACTGTTGTTAGAAAATGCTGCCCTTTTCAGCTTTTGAAAAGACTGTTACTGAAACAATGCACTGTTTAAATGGGCAACTATGTGGCAAATAAGGTTTACTGTTGATACATATAAAGTTATGCACTTGGAGGCTAAGAATATGCATGCATCATACATACTAGGGGGGGTACAACTGGAGGAATCAATGGTGGAGAAGGATCTGGGAGTTCTGGTAGATCATAGGGTTAATAATAGCATGCAATGACAAGCTGCGGTTTCTAAAGCGAGCAAAATCCTCTCTTGTATTATTGGAGGTATGGACTGCAGAGAGAGAGAAAAATTAGCTGAAATGAATTTATTTTCTCTTGAGAAGAGGAGATTACGGGGGGGACGTGATCAACATGTATAAACACATAAGTGGCCCATAAAGTGAACTCAGTGTAGAGTTGATCACTTCAAGGTCATCACAGAGGACAAGAGGATACTCTTTACGTCTGGAGGAAAAGAGATTTAACTTCCAAATATGGAAAGGCTTCTTCACAGAAAGAGCTGTGAAAATGTGGAATAAACTCCCTCAATTCTTTTTTAAAGGATAAGGGAGGATTTTATTTCCTTGTTGGAGCAAATTGGTTCATGCTTTATTAGGCTTTATTGGGGGGGGGGGTTGCTTCCTCCAGATCAACTGTGGGTATAGGATTGTGTATATGGAGGTTTTCTATTTGTGGGTGCGTGTTTTTTTCTCTGTGGGTTGAACTGAATGGACTTAGGTCTTTTTTCAAGCAGCCTAATTATGAAACTATGTTCTGTGGACATCTGAGACAAAAGTATAACTCTATGGTATATGTGTACAGCCATTAGCCATTTCATACCAAAACCAAATCTTCATCCTAGGTGTGTGGCATGATATAAGGTGTAAAATCATATGGGGCTGATATGCTGCCTCAAGGCCCACATCATTTGCAATCATTGTGGGACCAATGAAGTACAATTTGTGTCAGGAAATTCTACAGTAGAATGTTGATCTGAAATTTAAAAGAAGTTAAAGTGTTACTAAACCCAGGACCCTGCATTCACTATATCTGGTCTCCCACAGTACACAGAACATGGAAGCGCAATTAGTTTAGTAAATATAAACTACTAAATACCTTTTCCAGTTAGCAGTTAGAGCAGTCTTGTGACTTCAGCAGAGCACTGGTTAAAGCTTGTAGGAGGAGTTTTCTTTCTGCTCTAGGAGGATGCAAAATCCCTGACCCTCTGTCTGGAGAGTGATGATTGACCCTGTGCTGATCACATGCACCCTCCCAAGAAAAAAAAAAACCTCTCTAGCAATACACACTAAACTGAGCATGTGATTGTGGCTATGAGCTCAGTCTGTCTTATCAGGAGATAAGACTTGGACATTTGAACAAGAGGAGGGGCAGAGAAGTCAGGATCAAACTGCCTTTTTACACAATGCAGACGATTAACCCCTTGGGTTCCACAGTGAGTATAACAAGCATGCTTTACTGCATATACAGACTGATTTTATTGTTGTGGGTTTAGTAACACTTTATGTAATACAAGGGACAACTGCCCAAAGCACAGGAGAAAATAAATAGTGGAGTAACTTACAGAGAATGTATTTTATAACCCTGACCTCAATCCCAAGGAAATGTTGTGGTGTGATCTAGCACAAGCTATTCAAGCATTGCGCCCTAAACAAATACATGACCTAAATCTGTTTTGAAAACATGAATCAGACATTATACCACGTGCTGCACAGGTCCGATCAGAAGCTAGATAAAGAATATGGCTGGCCTTATTTCCAGCATCGGAGGTTCAACTAGCTCAAAATTATATACATACATTTTCATTAATCCATTGCTTGTCTAACAATTTGTTCAATAAAGATACAGCGATGTAACATGCCTTGTGGCTTGTTTGAATGCCGTCTTTGTTATTAGGACTTCAGGAACAATTCATGCAGAAATACAAAAAATACCCAAGGAGCCCAGTAACAATCAATTTGAATTGATTAGGAAAGTAGAAAAAAGAATCCCACAATTGTGTATTCATTTATTTCATCTTTTTATTAATGTTTTATCCTATGATGATCGCTTTCTAAACACCATCCTCCATTAATCTGATAAGACATAAGGTTTCTATCTTTGATATGCAGTACCTCCCTCTCTGCTGCTTTAATTGCTATGACCTGTGCTACAGCCGTGCAAACAGGCAGCAAGAAGCAATGCCGCTTTTGACTGATTCATTATTTCATGCTGGTGGCTTACTGGAGCCCAGGCTGGATATAAGTAGATAACATTATGACGCACAGGCTAATCTGCATATAAATTGAGCTAATCAGAAATGCAAATTGCAATCACAGAAGATGTGAACGGAGACCATAATTGTATGAATGTTACAAGAGCTTAGTTCAAACATTTTCATTGTTCCTTTTCTAGCCAGTAAAATGATATGCATCAGTAACTGAGATAAAGAAATAAACACTAAACCTAGGACTACCTGTCCTGCATTAATTCATTATTTGGTGTGCTTAATTTATCTATTTTAGTTAATATTTCTGACACATACCAAGTGCGTGGATAAATCTAAAATTACACATAGCTAAGCACCCACTTTCCACTGGCAGACAAAAACAGTATTCTGCCTTGCAGTTGCTTGAATGGTAATTTGATGCCTGATCACAAAGATAAATGGATTCCAAAAGCAACTATTGTATTTTAAGATGAACCTGTGGCTCAAGTATTGAGTGTAATTTCTTAATAGGCAGTAAATAGGCATTAATACAAGCCCTCCCTGATCTCTGTAGCTGCAGGCACAGTGGAACAATTCATCTTGAAAATTTACAGCAGAAACAAACATTGCATTATTAGATTGCCATACATGGTAAAGTGACAGTGTTCCTGCAAAGGGTCCACTCATCACTCTCATACTCATCTTACCAGCACTCTCCTACAGCCAGTGACAATATCTGGCACGTATGGGTATGGAGGAGCATGTGATCTCTTCCTGTTAGAGAGTGCTTGGGTCTAGCAGCCCATCACTAGATCCAAACACTGTCATATAACTGGGGGCGTAATGGCACTACTCTCTCATGTCACTGACACCAATTGTTTTGGGCTGTGAAGGAGGAAAAAGTGGTGAGGGGTCTCAGGGAAGATAGGTATAAAGCGCCGAGAGGGCCTTTCCAGAGACACTGTTTCACTTTTCCCTTCATGGACAAGAGGACGGAGTCTTTTTAGGTCATGCTCTCAAAAACTTACTTTATCCCCATCCCAGAACACCAGCTCTGTTTTTACACTACAGATTAGAAGACTACCAAGTCACTGCTGAGAGGGGGGAGCAGGGGGAGCTAAAGTCTTGAGTAGGGAGGAGTGGAGTTATTTCAACTAAATTGATGTCACAGCCAACAAAATGTTACTAATGAGAAAATTCTTAAGCTGCTGATTGAGCTGCTTAGAAGACAATTTCTTGAAAATAAATGATCTGATCTAATGTTTTGTTTAGTTTATTTAAGGTGGTGCTAATTGCAGAAGAGACAAATTACAAGTTTCATTTTTTGGTAGGGGGTGTATTTAGGGTAGATATGTTTCTTTTATTTACTGTTCATTTATTTGTCTTTTTTTCCTTTTTTGTGTATTTGAGTATTATATCGAGTATTGTCTTTTTTTGTACTGTTAATTTTTTTCATTTCTGTGAAACAAAATGCTAAATAATGGGGCTAATGTGTGGCCATGTTTTGGCATAAAAATGGGTCCAGGATAGCTTCCATAATGCTCAGGAACCATTTAAAGACCATGGCGTCTAAAACAAATTCTTCTCGTCTCTTATGCATTCTGCCAAAATTAGGACATTTGAAATAATCCTAACAACTTTCTGTAAAATATTTTTTTTAAACGCAAAAACACTACTGATAACAACTTCTGAAAACCTTAAGAATGAATTGCTCCACAGTGCATGTGGCTACAGAGGTCAGCAAGGTAAGCTTGTTTAAAAGCTTATTTACTGCTTGTTAGGAATATATACAGTAAATGTTTGGATTTCTAAAGCCAGGCTTACAGGTTCACTTTAAGGTAATGCTATAATGCCAGATATCACCAGTAAGTGACATCACTGGTGAAACTTGAAACTGCAAATCTCTATCCAAGGAAAACTAAAATCTGTGAACACTGAAGCTTCCATGTTATCACATGCAATATTCTGAAATGGCAGTTTCCATTTCTCCAAACTAAAAGACAGACTCAAGGCTTAACTGTCCTCTGTTACCTCTTTCCTATGAAGAGCAAAAGTTCAGAGAAGCAGCACTGAGAAAGCAGGAGGCAGCAGCATTGAAAGCTGTAAACTGCACATGCTGGGGTATAAAAATTAACAAATAGTTTACCAAGGAAGATTTACTTTATTTTGCTCAATGTCTTTATTTAAAATCTTATCTATCCTCTAAGAGCAATGATTAACTGTAACCCATAGCAGCCAAGAAGCTACAAGCATGGTTTCCATTGTATGCTTTGGGTTACTGCATAATTGGTCTTTACACAGAGACAGATACCAGCAAGCTTAGTATCTGCAAAGGTAATAAACAACGCACATTGTACCATAGCCCATGACAACTAAACAGAAAACATCTTTTATTTCCCTGACTTGCTTCAGCTAAGTCTGCTTGCTGACTGGCTTAATGAAGTAGTGGTGTCAGTGTCACGGTCAAGCAGCGAGCTAGGCAGAAGAGGAAAAAAAGGGCTGGTAAGAGTTGTGGGCTGTACTCCCTCTGGCCAATAAGAGGCATGTGTTGTCAGAAAGGGAAAAAACTATACTAGCTGTGCTTGTAATGTGATGCAGGTCCCTTTAATAGGAGGTCCCACCCAGGTGTTGTTGGGGAGCACTATATGCTCATCATTTGTGTTTTTTCTAACTAGTGTAGAAGGCCCCTTGGGGACATATCAAAGGGGGAGGGCAGACCTGGGGAAAAAAAATGATTTTTTTTTTCTTTGGACATTGACCATTTGCTCCATTAAGCAGTGGAGACAGTCTGGAGCACTTGCCCATTGGGAGATTGAAGAGCTAATACCTAGTGGAGAAAAGGGTGCAGCATGGATGGAAGGCTCCTACTCCAACTGCAGGTACTAAGGCTCTCCTCCCGGTAATTATGATGTAGGACCATGAAGGGTTCTGCAAACAAAGTGTGTTGTATACCCTGTGAGGAAATTAGTTATGTTGCATTGTTGAAGAAACATGTTGGTTGTGTTGCTGCAAAGTTAGACCTCTGTATGCTGAATATGTTTAGATTTTTTTTTAAGTGTTACTAAACCCACAAAAGTAAAATCAGTCTGTATATAAAGTAAAGCATGCCTGCTATACTCACTGTGGAACCTAAGGGGTTAATCCTCCACATTGTGTAAAAAGGCCATTTGATCCTGTCTTTTCTGATCCTCCCCTTCTTCTACTGTCCCCAATCCATGTGTTCATATCCATAGTTCATCCAGACAGAGGATCAGGGGTTATGCAGCCTCATAGGACAGTCAGATCAGAATGAAAACTCCTCGTACAAGCTTAAACTAGTGCTCGGCCAGACACTGATAGAAGTCACAAGACTGCTATATACTGCTGATGAGAAAAAGTATTTAGCAGCTTATATTTACTAAAATAATTTCATTTCTATGTTGTGTGTACTGTGGGAGACCAAATATAGTAAATGCAGGGTCCTGGGTTTAGTAACACTTTAAGTAAAGGCAATAGGGTTTTCTGTCTTCTGGTATAAGAAGTCTTATGGAGGATCCTCTGCAAGAAAGAGAGATGTGGGTACCTGTTGAGTGGACTAGGTGTTGTGATATAGACTAGCCTGGCTCTGACAAGTTGGCCCTTTAGGTTAGAGTGTGCAAGGGTTTCTGTGCCGGCTAGTCAGCCTTGTTTTAGTGGGATATTTTATTCCTGGTTGGGAATCTGGGGAGCTCCAACTGGACAGGACAGGAGGATGCTGAGTGGTACTGGGGCTAAAAGTAGAACTAAAGGCAAAACTTTTTTTTTTCCATTTTGTATAAAGGGAGGGGAGGGTTATAACCCCTGTCATTGGGGAGAATTCCCCTCACTTTCTGTCCCATAGCCAAAACAGGAAGTGAGAGGGAATCCCTGCAAATTAAGGGAATCTCTTGTGGCCCCCTGTGTCACCAGAAATAGTGTCCCCATTGGAAATATTTCCCCTCTGTTACTGTTCTGGGGTTAGCCCAAAATGTGGGATTTTCTTTTACTTTCACTTTCAATGATACTGGTAAACAGGACAAATAGAGAGGAGCAGTAGTAGCAATAAAGCCTGACAGGTATTATAATCCATCTCTACTAAGCCTAAAATGAAAACAAGTTTGTCATTCGTTATACTTTAAAAAGAAATTCCACTTTTGTTGGGAAAATGATTCCCCTGCGGGTGATCAATGTTCATTGCAAAGATTTTAAGAAATGTTGCAGATTCCTACCTGTTTCTGCCCTGAAGAAAAAGCTGTTTGTTTCACTTCGTGTCTTTGGATACTGCATGTGAGAGGGAGTAACTATTTCATTTTAATCAGCTAGTGCATTTCAGGGTTCTGATGAAAAAAGTTGCATGGTCTGCATCCCTTTAGAAGTGGTTAACTTTTAGTGAGTATTTCATATATTTGTTGCAGTGGATGCCTAAAATCTGACTTGTATCTTAGTGCAGAGTTCTTCACAGAAGCAGGAAAGGACATTTCTGGGGGCTTTCTGTACACCAACTGTGTACAGAACGCCTATTTGCCATGTTACATTGAATTTTACAGAAAATCATAGCACTGCAGATTGGAGAGGAAATTACATTTTTAATAACATTATATTACAATATGGCTTATGTATTAATTGTATATACTATATCTTTTTTTATTTGCTATATTTTTTTACCATGAAAGTGAAGTTTCCCTTTAAGCTATTCCCTCCAGGGACCAGAAGAAGAAGAATCCTGAGTTTGAGAATATATCTCTAGCAGCCCTGAACTGAGTTATGAGATGAACAGAGTTGCCTAGTGTTTTCTGCTCTACTGAAGGTTGCCACCATAGCATCAGGGGTGTCCAACCTGTGGCCCAAGATGGCTATGACTACGGTACACAAAATACACAAATTGTCAATCCTAAACTTTTGTAAAAACGCATTTACATTTAGTGAACACATGCGGCCGAAGTAAAATTTGAAAACTTGTGTCTCTTTACTGGATTTTTTATCTTCACGAAGAAAAATCTCCCACTCTTCACAATCCTGCCTTATTCATGTCATCAGTTTTCTGTGGTATCTATATTTGTGAACAACTATTTTCAAGGATGAAGCACATGAAAACCAAAATTAGAACCAAAATATCTGTTGAGCACCTTGAGAATTCATTAAGAATTGCTACTACATCCATCCAACCAGATATTGATGCATTAGTTTATTAACCGCCTCTCGCCATATAGTAATATGATGGACGCAAGGCGGTTCTCTTGTTCTGGGAGGACGTCATATGACGTCCTGCCATTCTAACTGCACATGCGCGGCTCCGGGAGCGCGCAGTGTGGCGATCGGCATTGTGCCATGTCCCTCGGACACAGCGGATCACCGATCCACGGAAAGAGCCGAAGATGTCGGCTCGGTCATGTGATCAGCTGTGTCCAATCACAGCTGATCACATGTAAACAGGGAAATGCCGGTTATCGGCATTTCTCTCCCCACGAGCTGTCACGCTGACAGCTCGTGAGGAGAGGACAGCCAGTAATCGGCATTCCTCGGAGGGGACATGTACACAGATCATCAGGGCACTGATGATCAGTGTGCCCTGATGATCTGTGTAGCCCCAGCAGTGCCACCTGTCAGTGTCCATCAGTGCCAGCTCTCAGTGCTCATCCATGCCACCTGCCAGTGCCCATCAGTGCCACATCAATGCCACATATCAGTGCCTACCAGTGCACATCAATGCCACATATCAGTGCCCATCTGAGCTGCCTTTCAGTGCCACCTATCAGTGCTGCCAATCAGTGCCACCTATCAGTGCCAGTCAGTGCCGCCTATCAGTGTGCATCAGTGCCACCTGTCAGTGCCCGTCAGTGCTGCCTATCAGTGCCGCCTAACAGTGCCAGTCAGTGCCACCTAACAGTGCCAGTCAGTGCCGCCTATCAGTGCCAGTCAGTGCCGCCTATCAGTGCCACCTGTCAGTGCCGCCTATCAGTGCCATATATGAGTGCTGCCTTTCAGTGCCCATCAGTGATGCCTGTCAATGCCCATCAGTGCCACCTACCAGTGCCTCCTCATCAGTGCCCATCAGTACCACCTATCAGTATCCATCAGTGCAGCCTATCAGTGCAGCCTCATTTGCGCACATCAGTGAAGGAGAAAAATCACTTATTTACAAAATTTTATAACAAAAACTAAGAAAACAATTTTTTTTTTCAAAATTTTCAGTGGTTTTTGGTTTGTTTAAGAAAAAATAAAAAACCCAGAGGTGATTAAATACCACCAAAATAAAGCTCTGTCACAAACAAATGATAAAACATTTCATATAGGTACATTGTTGCATGACCGAGCAATTGTCATTCAAAGTGCAACAGCACTGATAGCTGGAAATTGGCCTGGGCAGGAAGGGGGTATAAGTGCCCTGTAGGCTAGTGGTTAAAAACAGTGTCAAATATCACGCTAGTTTTATGTTGCCCTCTTTTACTTTCAGAATAAAAAAATTTGCAAAAAATGAAGTTTTATTACTCAGATAGGAACATTATCTATATCAGTGTTTCTCAACCTTTTTTCAATCAAGGCACCCTTTAAAATTATGGACAGTCCCGAGGCACTCTCTAAAATTCTGGACAATCTTGATTCACCCCATTTTAGAATGGGGTGCCTCAAGACTGTCCATAATTTTAAAGGGTGCCTCGGGACTGTCCATAATTTTAAAAGGGCACCCCATTCTAAATGTAAAAAACTATTCTAATAGTTTTATATAACACAGCAACATCTACACACATAGGACACGCACCACCAGAGGTGATTTATTCTTCCAAAGCAAATACACTTTTGCACACTGGTACTGAGTAGTATTCTAGTGTTTCCTTCTCCCTCAGTTTTCTCCATCACTGAGCTAATGTGACCCCAGCACTGAAGGCGAGGGGCAGGGGAAGGTCAAACGAGAATGCTGTGCAGGTAGCTGACATCCTTCTTCTCAACTGATGATGCCATTGGTTGTCAGGACACTGATGGCAAGAAGGTCATAAATGGTGCGCAATGAAAATCTGCGACTTTGTGTAATTAAAAGGCAGGCTTGTTCCACCCGCTGGCTTGTGTACAAGTTTTAGGCAATTTTTAGACATTTTGCCAAGGCACCCCTGAAGAAACCTCAAGGCACCCTGGTTGAGAAAGGCTGATCTATATTATGGATCGTTAACTTGTGAACTGCCCCATTTTTTCTGCTCATCAGCTATCTTTATTGTTAGTGTATTTTTTGTGTGACCCAAGACAATTCCTCTTCTTCCAATGTGGCCCAGGAAAGACAAACCGTTGGACACCCCTGGTCTTCATGATGACAGTGCCAGGAGTACAGCTAACCCAGGAAGGTAAAGGCAGACTGGGCTCCTGTTCATTGTTGCTTATGTTACGTATTGCCACCATTGTCCATGTGTTGTCATGACTGGCAGTTTAATGCCAATTGAAACAACTGCTCATTTCTTGCAATCGTTTTGTCACAATTGCTGCAATTGTACTGTAGTTCCCCAACAAAACCTCAATCGAAGGAGGTTAATAAAGAACAGCAAAAAGACATTCAAGGGAGGTAACTTTTTTCCCCCTAACGACTCTGTAAAGATACCTGTAACTAGAGTTCTGCTTTAAATATTATGATAACCAACAATGTTCACATTTTCAGTAACTTATAACATCCAATCATAAATCATATATGATTAATTTGCCTAAATTAACAAAAAATCGGTTGCTATGGTTTAATGCACTTTGCATCATTGTTGTTTGCACTAATAAATATGCGCGAGATTCATCTAATAAACAAACAATGAAGAAAACAGCAGTATAACCTATAAAATGTAATCACAAGCAAGCCTTCATCAATCTGAAACATTATGTTGCTAATTGTTGATTGTTTGCTGTGGGTTGAATACACTGAGCCTTATTTACCAAATTAAATTGTAGCTGTCTGTATTGTACCAACAACAAATTAAATTTATAGTTTATGACCTGACCCATTGTTTTCCCACGCAGGTTTGAATCTGAATGAAACAGTCCTTGCCCCCCCAAAATGTCCTGGTCCTTAGAATATTACAGCTATGAACTACACTACATTATTGCTCTTAGAACTTGATTAAAAATCTAAATGAATTTCTGGTAACCATTTATTTCTTCAGCTTCAGATACACAGTATGTCTTTGTTGCAGAAGTGTACAGAAATAATAGTAGTCTATGTTCCAAGACTCTCATCCAACTGATTTCTGCCATTGAACGCCAAAGATAAACTACAGAAGAGGATTATGGGAAACAGCATTCAAATATGCCATGAACATGTCAATTTATTACTTCCTATCTGTTTTGTTATTGGCTTCTTCATCTATTTTAATACAAAGTGAATTTTTGAATGTATTTCTAAGCATGACTGACTACCCAATGAATCAAGAGAGCCATCTTGTGGCATACCTGGGAATCTTGAACAGAGCTTTGACTGGATGCATGGAAGACAAAGGCGGGTCTCCATCAGCCAATTCAATGGCTGTAATCCCCAGGGACCAGACATCACAGCGCACATCATACGAGTAATCATACTGCTGTTCACAGGCTATGACCTATTGAAGAGATGAAAGGACGGAGTTACAGGCGTTTTGTAACATGAAGTGTGCATGTCACAGCTGTACATGTGGGAATTCAGCTTGTTTTAATCTACAGTGAACCCGCTGCTTGCTATTAGATGGTGGTATATACAGTACAAATAATATACTTACATATATAGTAACAGATAGATTTGTGGGAATCACATATGTATTATGTGTTTATATACAGTGTATATATATAGATATATATATATCTATATATATACACACACACAGACATACACATGGTGTGTAAATATACAGTGTGTATATATATATATATATATATATATATATATATACACAGTTGCAAGAAAAAGTATGTGAACCCCTTGGGATTACGTGGAGTTTTGCATGAATTGGGCATAAAATGTGCTCTGAACGTCATCTAAGTCACAACAATAGAAGAACACAGTCTGCAGAACATAATACTACACAAACATTAGATGTTGCCATGGTTTAATTGCACATAACATGTAAACATTAACAGTGCAGGGAGGAAAAAGTATGTGAACCTTTGGACCTAATAACTGGTTGACCCTCCTTTGGCAGCAATAACCTCAACCAAACATTTCCTGTAGTTGCAGATCAGACCTGCACAACGATCTGGAGTAATTTTGGACCACTCCTCTTCACAAAACTGTTTCAGTGTAGCAATATTCTTGGGATGTCTGGTGTGAATCGCTCTCTTAAGGTCATGCCACAGCATTTCAATCGGGTTGAGGTCAGGACTCTGACTGGGCCACTCCAGAAGGCGTATTCTGTGCTGTTGCAGCCATTGTTTTGTTGAATTACTTGTATGCTTTGGGTCATTGTCCTGTTGCATCACCCATCCTCTGCGGAGCTGCAGTTGGCGGACAGATGGTCGTACGTTTTCCTGCAAAATGTCTTGATAAACTCTGGAATTCATTTTCCCATCAATGACAACAATCCGTCCAGGCCCTGAGGCAGCAAAGCAGCCCCAAACCATGATGCTCCCTCCGCCATGTTTTACAGTGGGGATGAGGTTTTGATGTTGGTGTGCTGTGCCTTTTTTTCTCCACACATAGTGTTGTGTGTTCTTCCCAAACAACTCAATCTTGGTTTCATCTGTCCACAGTATATTTTGCCAGTAGTGCTGTGGAACATCCAGGTGCTCTTTTGCAAACTTCAAACGTGCTGCAATATTCTTTTTGGACGGCAATGGCTTCCTCCGTGGTGTCCTCCCATGTACTCCGTTCTTGTTTAATGTTTTCCTTATTGTAGATGTGTCAACAAAAATGTTAGCATGTGCCAGAGATTTCTGTAGGTCTTTAGCTGACACTCTGGGATCCTTCTTTACCTCATGCAACATTCTGCGCTGTGCTCTTGCAGTCATTTATACAGGACGACCACGCCTAGGGAGAGTAGCAACAGTGCTAAACTTTCTCCATTTGTAGACAGTCTGTCTTATCGTGGACACATGAACATCAAGGCTTTTGGAGATACTTTTGTAACCCTTTCCAGTTTCATGCAAGTCAACAATTCTTGATCGTAGGTCTTCTGAGAGCTCTTTTCTGTGAGGCATGGTTCACGTCAGACAGTGCTTCTTTAAAAAAGTAAACCCAAAACAGGTGTGTGTTTTTTAAGGGCAGGACAGCTGTCAGCAACACATTCAATATCATCACACTGATTGGAGTCAAGGTTGGCTCACTCCTGGCTCCAATGAGCTCTGGGAGAAGTCATTAAGCTAGGGCCTCACATACTTTTTCCTCCCTGCACTGTGAATGTTTACATGTTATGTGCAATTAAACCATGGCAACATCTAATGTTTGTGTAGTATTATGTTCAGCAGACTGTGTTCTTCTATTGTTGTGACTTAGATGACGTTCAGAACACATTTTATGCCCAATTCATGCAAAACTCCACGTAATCCCAAAGGATTCACATACTTTTTCTTGCAACTGTATATATTAATTTTTAATACAGTGCTCAGCATAAATGAGTACAGCCCTTATGAAAATGTTTTAATCAATATTTCAATGAACAACTTCCAAAATGTTGGAATTCTAAAACATTTGTTTAGCTCGTTACATGAAAGTAAGGTTAATTATATAACTTAGATTACAAAATCTTCAGTTTTACTCAAATTAGTTGATGCAAAAATGAATACACCCCACAACAAAAATTACTACATCTAGTATATTGTATGACCTCCATGATTTGTAAGGACAGCAGCAAGTCTTCTAGGAATGGAATGAACAAGCTGGCGACATTTCAACATCTATATTTTCCATTCTTTAAGAATGACCTCTTTTAGAGCCTGGATGCTGGATGGAGAGTGATGTTCAACTTGTCTCTTCAGAATTCCCCATAGTGTTCAATTGAGTTCAGATTAGGAGACATAATTGGCCACTGAATCACTTTCACCCTGTTCTTCTTCAGAAATGCAACAGTGGCCTTAGATGTGTGTTTTGGATCAATGTCATATTGGAAAAGTGCACGATGACCAAGGGCACGGAGTGATGGTAGCATCTTCTCTTTTAATATAGAGCAGTACATCTGTGACTTACCATCAAGGAAATGCAGCTCCCTGACACCAGCAGCAATCATGCAGCCCCACAGAAGGACACTGTCACCACCATGTTTCATTGCGGGCACCATGCATTTTTCTTTGTACTCCTCATCTTTGCGACACCATACAGTTTTGAAGCCATCAATTCCAAAAACAGTTATCTTGGTCTCATCACTCCAGAGTACAGAGTCCCAGTAGTCATCTTCTTTTTCAGCATGGGCCCTGGCAAATTCTAGGTGGACTTTTTTTGTTTCACGGGAAGCAATCACCCCAGTTTGGCTTTCTACTTCTTTAGCTAACTGCAGTGAACTTGCATGGCGATTTTCATCAACCCTTCTCATCAGAAGACACTCCTGTTGAGGTGCTAACTTCCATGGACAGCCGGGACATCTCTGTGAGATGGTTGCAGTTCCATCTTTGTTAAATTTCTGTATCACTTCTACTACAGTATTCTGACTGATAAGTAAAGCTTTGCCGACAACATGAAATGGGAAGGGGTTTTCTTTGTTAAGTAACGCCCTTTATAGTCCACTATCTGCTGGACACCTGTGTAATGAACAATTAGACTCACCTGTAGTTGAATTCTTGTTAATTAGGATTTTGTTGTCAAAAATTTAGCTTTGCTCCCAAGACTTTCATTGGGGTGTATTCATTTTTGCAACATGGTCTTGAATGAATTAGTTTGGAAAAATATGTTTTTGTGTGTGCAAATTAACAAATCTTGTTTACAATCAATGGCCCGCATTTGTGAAAGTATTTTGTAGGATAGTGTTTCTTAGAAAATGTTGATTCTGAAAGGAAAGTAAAGGTTTTCTGACAAATCCATTGGGGTGTACTCATTTATGCTGAGCACTGTATATATATATGTCTAAAAATAATTTAATACAGGTATTTAAATAGCACCGACAATTCACGCAGTGTTTTACTTACTACTTATTAACATCAGTCACTGAACTCAGAGGCCCCAGAGTCTAAGGTCCCTTTTCCACATGCGTACATACACTTACACACGCTAGGGCCATACATGCTAGGGCCATGAATGCTATTTATTCACATAATTTCTTGCCCTCAAGACGTTTACAGTCTAAGACCCCTATCTCCTATGCATACATGCACACTGTCACGGAAACAACCATGACTTGGGCTCCTGGTGGGGCCTGGGGGCCAAACTCCTTCAGACCGACTTTGGACCCAGTACTAAGGAGACCCCTTTATTGATGATAGGAGGAACTTTTTCCCTAAGGGGGTTATACATATCACTTCCCTGGGTACCTGGCTGTAGTTTGATGGAGATACCCAGTGGGGGTGTCAAGCAGTCTGTCACACACACATATGAGTGTTAATTTAGAAAGGAGCCAATTACCCTACCAGCATATCTTAGGGCTGTGGAAGAAAACCAGAGGACCCAGAGTAACTCACACAAGCACAGGGAGAACATGAAAACTCTATGATGATAGTGTCTTGACCAGGGTAAGAAACTGGACCCCCAGTGCTAAACCACCACAAAAGTGCTAAACACTAAGCCACCATATTGTCATTTCATGTACACACTCATAACTCTAAATGAAACATTAATTCTTCTAAACTTTATTGAAAGTGACTCTGTCATCATAATGTTTTAATATCCCTGCAAAGGAAAATAAAAATACTTACCTCATCATTGTGCAATGACTTTGATATTCACTTTCTTGAAGAACCATGAGTCTGTAAGGTCTGAGCTCAGCTAGAGGATTTTCCACAGAACTGTACTGTGGATGGAGGGAATCTCTACACCCCATCCTCCACAGTAAGGAAGTTCAAGCATGTGATCAAACCCTGCCACAGTCCACCCAAATGGAGAAAAATGTGAAATATGCACAAAGCTTGGTGAAATAATTCTCACTAGTGCTGACCACATAACAGCAATACCCAAACAGCAATGTCACTAAAGACTTACACACTGCAGGGGACATTTCTAAGCCCTTTTGACTCATGGGGCCCTAGATGCCACTACCGCAGCAATATGTAGCAAATGTCTTTCAGAAATTCATGTAACTGTATTTCTTGACTTATATGAGTGTCCGTAGACTGGAAAAGACTGCATGGATATACTGTATTCAAGTGAATTAAAAAAAATGTGAGATTCACCATTTTTCTTTATTTGTAAACTGATTCACTCATGTGACTGATGTCTCTGCACAGGTCATATGACCAGACCATTTTAAAAAAGGCAAGGTTTTCTACTGTTTCCATAACATTTAATTAGAACACATATGTACACTATAGAATCATAGTTAACCCATTGCTGTCTATAATTTATAATAATTACTACTGAAAAGCTAGGAAGGGAGGCATGAAAGGAAGGGAGGGGTGGGTGGAAGGAAGGGAGGGGTGGAAGGAAGGAAGGGAGGGGTGGGTGGAAGGGAGGGGTGGAAGGAAGGGGTGGATGGAAGGAAGGAAAGGAGGGGTGGGTGGAAGAAAGGAAGGGTGGAAGGAAGAGAGGGAGGGGTGGGTGGAAGGAAGGGAGGAAGGGGTGGAAGGAAAGAAGGGAGGAAGGGAGGGGTGGAAGGGAGGAGTGGAAGGAAGGAAGGTGGGGGGTGGGTGGGTGGAAGGAAGGGAGGGGTGGGTGGGTGTAAGGTAGGCTGGACTCATGTGAAAAATACTCTCATTCAAATGCATCAGAGCTGTCGGCCACTGTATTCAGTTTCCCATCCACACATCCTTTGAAGCTGCACGGACTGGAGTGTGAGAGGGCACAGGGGGAGGCAGAGCAGATCCAACCTTTCTCCCCTCTTCTCTTATTGGTGCGAAGGATGGAGGGAGGGGCTGGGCATTGAGAAGAACACAGCGGCGGTGGGAGGGAGAGGGGGCAGGGGGGCAGAAAGAAAACTGAGCCATCAGGTATGTTCTTTGCAGAGGTGGGGGCGGTGACAAGCAGCGATCTCCTGCATTGCTTTC